>NW_020194733.1:8371-48239 GCF_003025115.1 Trichoderma citrinoviride
TAATAATAATAATAATAATAATAATAATAATAATAATAATAATAATAATAATAATAATAATAATAATAATAATAATAATAATAATAATAATAATATATAAGATATATTAATAGTAAGTATATAAAGAAATAAATTAGCTTATTAAAGAGTTATTTAATATAATAAAATATAATAGTATTTAGTTTATTAAGTTATTATTTAGTTTTTAGCTAATAACTTTTTTTATTTTTATTACTTTTTAAACTTATAATAAACCTATAGCTTATTACTTATTATAAGTCTTTATTTTATAAAAGTAATTATTAACCTTTATAATTATAATAATAGCTAAATTATTTATCTCCTTTTTTTTAATTACTTTATTAATTACCTTTAATATTAATAAGTAATAGTATTTAGTTACTTATAGTTCTTTTATAATTATAAAGAACTATATTAATATAATCTTTATAATATATAAAGATTATTTTAAACTTATATTCTATACTTTTATTAATATTATTAAAAAATATAAATAAGTATATAAAAGTTTATAAATATTATAAACTTATAAAAAGTTATATACTTTTTTATTATAAATTTAATATATTATTAAGCTACTATTTTAATATTTAAAAGAATACCTTAAAGCTATAAAAAAAAAATAATATACTTAATAAAAAATTATAAATTTTATTTTTTAAAATAAAAACTTAAGCTTTAAACTTTATAATTAAAGCTAAGGCTATAAAGTTAACTTACTTAAAAAGGCATCTTAAATTAAAAATATATATTAAAAAGATACTTAATAATATAAAAAGTATCTTTAAGTAATAAGTTTACTTTTATTATAATAAAAACTTTTTTAAAAGTATATAAAATATATAAATATTAAATACTTTAATAAAATAACCTTTTTATAAAAAAAAAGGTTTATTTTAAATTTAAGTAAACTTTATTATTATTTATAAAAATATTAATAAACTTATTATAAAAGTTATTAAAATTATTAAATTTTATAATATAATTAATTTATAAAAGTGTTATAGCAGCGCCTGCAGGATATATAAGTACACTAGGCTATAGGGGCTTAACCCTGCCTCTGCCCCTTTTCCCTTAGGTATATAAGGGCTTTTGCCTGCCTTTTAGTAGCATACCTTAAGTAAGAGTTAATATACTTCTTAATACCTACCTAACGCCTACCCTATAATAAAACGTTATTAACTAAATTTAAAATTAAAAACTAAATAACTTTTTTTATAAATAAAGTAATAAAAACTTTAAAAATACTTAATAATAATATTAATAAATATATTAAAAAGTTAGTTTAATAAGCCTTAGCTAAAAATAAGTTTATAAAGGTTTTATATTAATATAAATTATTAAAAGTTAATTATAAGTTTAAGTTTAATTAAGAAAAAGGTCTTTTAAAAAAATATAAGTAAACTTATATAATTAAAAAAAGAGAAAATTAATATAAAATAAAGAACTAGCTTTTAAATTATAAATAAATATATATAAAAAAAGCTAAAGACTTAAAAGTAATTTAATTATAAAAAAAGTTTTAATAAAATATTTTATTTATATATTTAAATAGTATATTATATATACCTTTTTAAAATATAAAAGTAATAATTCTTTTTAATATATTAAGTAAAGTATTAGCTATTAAAAGTATTAAAAAAATATTTATATTTTAAAAAAAGTAATAGTTTTTAAAAAAAATTAAAAATAACTTAATATTAAATATATATTATCTTTTATATATTAAATTTAATATTATTCTTTTTTTAAAAATATAAAATAACTTTAAAAAATATATTTACTAAAAATATTATTTTAATAATTTAACTTATAAGCCTTATAATCTTAATTATAATCTAAGTATATTTTTTAAAAAAAAGCTACTTAAAGCTATATATTATATTAAATAAGGCTTTTAATAAAAGAAATTTAACTTACTTAATTAATTAAAACTTATTAAAAACTTACTAAAAGTCTTTAAAAATAAAATTATAATATAATATATTTATAGATTTTTAATTAATAATAATTTATTAGCTATAATATTTAATAAAAACCTAAGAGTTATAATTATATTTTTATTTTAATATTATAAAAAGGTAAAAGAATATTTTTAATAAAATCTTAATATATATAATATTATATTATAAAATAATACTAGTAAAATTAATACTTAAGCTTAATATAATATAAAAGTATTTTTAAGAGTTAATTTAAAACACTTATATAATTTTTATAAATTAACTAAATAAAAGATATAGTTTTTATAATTAATTAAAAAATATAAAAGAACTTTTTTAATATTTATAAAACTTTTTAAGATTTATAAAAAACCTTATACTTTTAAACTTATTATATTATACTATTTAGCTATATATAAACTTATTATTAAAATACTATTAAAACTACTAAAGCTTATTATTAAGGCTTTTTTATAAATTCTTATTTTTAATAAATAAGTATATAAAATACTTTTATTTTTATAAATTCTATATAAAAAAACTATTTATTTATATATTATTAATATTATATTATATTATATAAATATATTATTAAAAATACTATTAATAATATACTCTTAAAGTATATTTAAATACTTAAAAGCAAGATATAGCTTTAAAAGAGTTAAACTTATTAGAAAATTATATAAAATTATAAATAAATTCTTAATATTTAAATATATTAATAAAAATAATAAATTAAAGTATTTTTATTAAAAAAAGAGACTAGTAATAAGAGTTATATACTTATTAAATCTTATTAACCTTTATATTAATAAATATAAATAATATATTAAAGATTATTTTAAAATTCCTTATTTTAAAAGATTTATTAATAATATCTTTTTTATTATTTTAGTATTTTTAAAAAAAAAAGTATTAAAATTTATAAAAAGAATAATTAAACCTGCTCTAAGGTTAATATATTTATAAAAGTATAATCTTTATAAAACTATATTTTTAAATATTAAAATTTTTATTATTAATAATTACTTTAAGTTTAAACTATATTATAAACTACTTAACTATTTTAAATAAATCCTATAGTCTTTAATATACTTTTTATAAATAAAAAAAAGTATATTTATTAAAAAACTTAATTAAATTACTTATTTATTATTTAATATAATTTATTTTTTATTATTATAAAAGATTTAAAAAAGATTTATATTATATAAAACTATTTAATTAAGCTAGTAAAAAGTTAAGTTAAGAATTATATTTTAAAAAAATAAAAGAAAAAATATAATAAAAAAAAATAATAATTTAATATTCTTTTTTTTAATTATTAAAACTAAACTTAATATAATATAAGATTTAGTAAATATAAAAAAAGTATTTAAGAATATATAAAACTATTAAATTATAAAAAAAGACTTTTTTATATTAATAATATTTAAAAATATAAATAGCTTAATTCTTTTTTAAAAAAAAAATAAAAATTCTTAAAGATTTTTTAAAAATCCTTAATACTTTATTTATAAAATATTAATAATTTTATAAATGTTTATTAAGTTTATATTATAATATTATTAATAATATTAAAACCTTAAATTTAATATTATAATTATTAAAAACCTTTATAAATTACTAAACTAGTATTATATTTAAATAATAATAATAATACCTTTAAAAATTCTTTATAATAAAATAACTCTTTTCTTTTTATATATATAATATATTATACTTACTCTTTTTTTAAATAAAGGCTTTTTTTTTTATATTACTTTTTTTTTTAAAAAAAGGCCTTTTAAGACTTTTTTATAGCTTAAAGCTATTATAAAATTTTAAAGTAGTATTTTAAAAAAATAGTATAAAGTTATTATACTTATATAATAATAATATATAAACTTACTTATATTTATATATATAAGGCTATTTTATATTATAATAATACTTTTAGTTTTTTATACTTTTAATAAATTAATATATTATAAAATATAATATATTAATTCTTTATATTAATAATAATAAAAAAAGCCTATTATTATTATTATTATAATAAGTTATAATATAAGTAATATATATAGTTAAAATTTATATTAAAAAAATCTTAATTAAGCTATAATAGCCTGCTAATACTATTTAATTAATAATATATAAAATATATTAATAATAAATATATAAGAAAATAAATTAGCTTATTAAAGAATTATTAAATATAATAAAATATAATAGTATTTAGTTTATTAAGTTATTATTTAGTTTTTAATTAATAACTCTTTTTAATTTTATTACTTTTTAAGCTTATAATAAACTTATAGCTTATTACTTATTATAATAATTTTATTTTCTTTTAATAATATTAATATTTATAATTATAAAATTTATACTTTATTATTATAAAATAAATTAATATAAAATATAGCTTAATAAAAAAGTAACTTTAAAAAGAAAATTATTATAAAAAAGATAATTAAACTTAAGATTAAGCTTATTAATATTAATACCTTAAGCTTATACTTTTTACTATTTTTAAAAAAATAAAAGAATTATTTAATTTAAAAATATTTTAAGCTAGTTATTAACTTTATTAAAAAAGATAACTTACTAACTATTTATAATATTAAAAAAAAGTCTTAAAGTTTTAGCTTAATACTTAAAAAAGTAAGTAATAATAATATATTAATATTTTAAAAATAATATTATTTATTTTATTAAATAAAATAATAAATAAAGAAAATATAATATAAAAGGTATTTTAATAAGCTAAGAAAGAATTTTAAAAGTTTAGCCTTAAAGCTTTATAAATAGTATATAAAAAGTAAAAGAATTATAACTTTAATTTAAAATTTAATTTAATTTAAAAGTTTACTTAATAAATTAAAATTAATTTAAAAGAAGTTTTTTTAAGCTAAAAGCTAGTATAAGCTTTAAAATAATTACTTAATCCTTAAGTTTATTAATAGCTTAAGTAAATAATACTTTATTAATATATTAACTTTTAATCTAGTTATAATATTAAGGCATTCTTAATATTAAATAGTATTATTAAAAGTACTAAAGCTAAAAAGGTTAAATAAAAAAGTAATATAATAATATAAATATAAGTTTTATTAATATAAAAGTAATTTATATTAATAAATAATAAAGACTTTATAATAATAAAAATACTAATATATATATATTATAATAAAACTTTTTATATAAAAAAAATACTAAAACTTATATTTAAAGAAAAAAAGATATTAAGAAGATTATAAAGATAAGTAAGGCTATTTTTATATAAATATTAAGTAAGTAAATATAAAAAAACTAAGCCTTTTTATTTAAAAATAAAGTAATAAAAACTAACTATTTTATAATATTTTAAAAATATTACTTTCTTATAGTCTTAATATTATATAAATATTAAACTTAAGCTATAATTAATATATAATATTATAATTAAATTAATTTATTTTAAGTTCTTTTAAGCTATATAAAGGTTTTTTTAGTAAAATAAATAACTTTAAGATTTTAATAAATAATATTAATATAATTATTTAAAAATATATAAATAAAAATCTATTTATTACCTTTATATTTATTAAAGTTCTTTTTATACTAACTTTAAGTCTTAACCTAGTTTTTATTACTTAGCTTTTTAATTAAAAAAATATAAATAGCTTAAAACTACTAAATAATTAAAAAAATAATATAAAAATAATAATAAAGTATTTTAAAAATTTATTTATTTTTTAAATTAACTTTTTTTTAATATAAGCCTTAATCTTTTATAATATTAAGGCTAAGACTTTTTTTATTTTAGTTTTTATATTTTAAATTATTAGCCTTTAGTTATAATTATAGTATAATTAAATAAGCTATTTAAGTATAAGTAACTTTAATAAGTTAAAAAACCTAGTTAATAAAATAAATATTATATAAAAATACTATTTTTATAAGCTATACTTTTAAAAAAGAATAAAAGAAAAACCTTATTATAAATAGCTATAATAAAAATATTATATAAAAAATATTATTTATATTAATATATATAATTCTTTTTATATTATTAATTATAATAAAAAAAGATATTAAATTATATTAATAAATAAATATAATAGATTTAATATAAATAAGATAATAAAAAGTAAATAAAGTACTTAAGAGTTTATTTAATACTTTATATAAGTATTAAAAAAAAAGCCTTAAAGATATTATTATTATATAATTTACTTAAATAGTATAAAGGAATTTAATAATTATAAATATAACTTATAAGTTACTTAATATAATATTAATTTTAAAAGTTTTTTTATAAAATAATATTAATTAAATAAAGTTATTAAACACTTTAATATTATAATATATAATAAATTACTACTTATAATAATAAAGAAAAGTATTATAAAAGAGTATTAATTAAAAATCTTTAAAATAATTAATTATTTATATAATTAAAGTCTTTATAAAGTATTTAAGAAAATACTATTTAAATATATTTATAAATAATAGCTAAATATTTTTAATATTTAAATAATAAGTATAATAATATAATACTTAATTTTATAAGCTTAATAAAAAAAGCTTAATAATAAAACTATTAAATATACTCTTTTTAACTTTATTAAAAATATAATTTATTAACTACTTATATTAAAAAGCAGAGTAATTAGCTTATTAAATATTTATATTAAATTTAATACTATTATAATATTAATAATAACTATTAATATATAGTTTATAAATACTTAAATAAATAACTAGTTAAATATAATAAAAAAAAAGTAATATAAAAAAATAAGTTTAATATAATTTATAATTAAAGTATTATTATTATAACTACTATTAATAAAGCAGTAAGTTAATCTTAAATAAGTATATATATAAGACTTTAACTTAAAAAATATACTTTTAAAAGATATTATTTTAAGTTACTTAAAGCTATATTACTTATTAAAAAACTAGATCTTTTTATATAATATTCTTATTATTACTACTTTTATAAAATCCTTATTAAAAGATATTAAGCTTATTATATATAAAAAAGCTAAATAAAGTTTCTTTTAAAATAAATAATATAATAAAAAAAATATAAGCTTTATAAAATAACTATACTTAAGATTTTATAAATCTTAACTTATATATAAATATTTTATATAAAAAATAAATATATAAGCTAAAGTATAAACTTAATAACTAAGTTATTAAATATAAAGCTTAATAAATTATTAAAGGATTTAAATAAATTACTAAAATTAACTATATTAAACTATTTATATTTATAATTAAGTTAATAATATATAAAGTATTATTTATAATTATAGCTATATTAAACCTTAAGATAAAGTAAATAAATATTAAGATTATATTTTTATATAAAAATATAAAAAAAGCTATATATATTAAATAACTTATAAGTTTTAATAATAATATAAGGAAAATTAAAAATTAAAAAAGGCATTATATAATTTAAAATAAGCCCTTAAAGTTTAATATAAAATACTTATAAATTTTCTTTTTACTTTTAGTTTTTATATAGTAATAATAAATAGTAAGTTATAAATAAAAAAAGGCATTTTTATTATTATTTATATAAATAATTTACTAATTAAAAAGGAAAATAAAAAGAAGTTTATAAACTTAAAAAATACTTTTTATTAATATTTTTTTATAATAAATCTTAAAAAGTATTATTACTACTTAAGAATTTAAATCTAGTATAATAAAATAATATAAATAATTAAACTTAATTAATAAAGCTATATTTAGAAGATTTTTTATTAATATAATATAATAAATTATATATTAACTTTAACCTTAATAATAAAAAGATAATTATAAAAGGCTAAAAATAAATATTTAAGTTAATTAAAAGAATAAAAAAAATACTATTTAATAATAAAGTTATTAATATATTTAATATTAAGAATATAACTAAACCTTACTTATATAGTCTTAATTATTAATAAGTATTTTAATAACCTTAATAATAATTAAATATATATTTAAGGAATTAAGGATTTATACTTTATTTTTTAAAGAGATTTATAATTATTATATAATTATAGTAATTTTAACTAGGCTAGTAATTTAAATACTTATAAATTAACTTTTAAATATATATTTAATATTAAAAGTAAAAAAATTAGCTAATTATTAAAAAAGCAAGTAATAACTACTTTATTAAGTTATAAAGCTAAATATATAGCTTAAATTAATATAATAAAAAAAGCTATTTAATTATAAAGGCTTTTTATAAAATTATAAAATAATTTTTAAAAAAAAGTATAATATAAATTTATTAATATTAATACTTAAGAAATCTCTAAATATAATTATTATTTATTATAATAATTAAAAAGCTATTACTTTAATAATAAATATTATAAATTATAAAAGCTTAAAGTATATTAAGACTTAATAATATTTTATTTATAAAAAAATTAAAAATAAAAATATAATATTAAAATATATTCTTATAAATAAAATAATAATAAATAAATTAACTAAGCCTTTAAGTAAAGACTAATTCTTAAAGTTTTACAAAGCCTTAAGCTTAAAGAGGATTATTAATATAAAAGCTATTAAGAATATTACTTAATACTTAATTTAATAAAAGTAAGTTTTAAGTAATTACATTTTATTATAAAGGTATAAAAATAATAAAAGTAATACTCTAGCTTTTTATATTATTAAATAAAAGTATTAAAGATAAAGGCATTAATATAAAAAGTACTAGTATAATATATAATAAAAGTTAACTATTTATAAAATATAAGTAAAAGCTATACTCTTATTTAAGAAAGGAGATAATAAGTAAGCTAATTAATATATATTTTAATAAATTTAATAGCTATAAGTTTAATACTTAAGCTACTTAATAAAATACTATTTTAATAAATAAAGTTATTAAGAACTTTAATATTACTATTTATAATAAGCTATTATTAATAATAATAAGTAAAAATATTTTAAGAAAATACTAGTTAAAAGTGCTAGAAACTATTAATTACTTATAAAATAAAAGCTTATATAAAGCTTTAAAAAAGATATTACTTAAATATATATTTAGCTAAAAACTAAATATATTTAATATTAAGATAATTAGTATAATAGCTTATTACTTAATATTATAAGTATAATAAAAATAGCTTAATAAAAAGAGAATTAAATATATTTTATTAAGATTTATTAATAATAATATATATTATTTACTTATACTAGCTAAAAAGATAATAAGCTTATTAAATATATACTTTAAGTTAAAAATTACTTAAATAATACTAGCTATTAATATATAATTTATAAGAACTTAAACTAATTATTAACTTATTAAAAAGCAGTATTATAAAATAAGCTTTATATAATTAATTATTAAAGTACTAGAGGGGTTTTAAAAATAACTATATTTCTTAACTTAATATAGTTAAAATAAAAGATATATTAATTAGTAAAAGAGTTATTAATTTATAAAATACTTTAATCTTAATATATATATTATATTAATATTATAGCAGCGCCTGCAAGATATATAAGTATGCTAGGCTATAAGAGCTTAGCCCTGCCTCTGCCCCCTTTCCCTAGAGTATATAAGGGCTTTCGCCTGCCTCTTAGTAGCATACCCTAAGTAAGAGTTAATATACTTCTTAATACCTACTTAATAACTACCCTATAATAATTAATTAAAGTATTAATTTAATAAATTTTTACTCTTATACTTAAAAAAGCTATTTTACTTAAATTTAAAATTACGTTATTTTAAAAAGTAGCTTAATAATATTTTTATAATCTTAATTATAAATTTAAAAAGTTTTATAATATCTTTTATTATATAATATATAATACTTTAACTTATATATCTTTTTTATATAAATTAATAAACCTTTTACTACTTAATATACCCCTTATAATAATAAGGCTATTATAAGAAATATAGTTATTTTTAAAACCCCCTTAGTAATCCCTTTATAGCTGCTAATTCTTAATCTTAACTTAAAATACTTAAGATTTAATAAAGTTTTAAAATACTTAAAACTATAGTATTTTTTATAAAGCTAAGTATTACTTTATAATATTCTTATATTTATTATATTAGCTAAAGCCTAAGTTAATAATATTAAGCTTTAGTTTTTTAAAAAAAGCAGAATATAGCTTTTTTTATAATAAATAGTATAAATAAATAATAAAAGAACTATAAGCCTTTAAAAATAATAAGACCTAAGACTTTATTAAACTTAAAAATAAATATCCTAAAGGAAAAATAAATATATAAATTAAAAAAAGGTTTAGATAATTAAATTATAAGATATAAAGTAAAGTAAGTATTAAGAGAGTCTTAAAGTTAACTACTTCTTATAATAATATAGCTAAATATAAGAGGCCTGTTAATTAAGAAAATAAGATATTAATTTAAAAAAAAATAAGGTATATTTATTTATATATAAATTTATATAAGGCTAGATATTACTTTATTAATATTATAAATTTAGAATTTTTATATATAACTCTGCTATTTATTTATTAAATAAAGCTATTATTATATAAGCTTATTAATACTATTATATATATAGCTAGTAGCTAAGCTATTTTTTTTATTATATTTTTTTTTATTTTCTTTAAGTTTAATACTAAATTTATCTTTTAGTATATTATAATCTTTTTTTATAACTATTTTTAACCTATTAGCTTTAAAAAAAAATTCCTAATAGTTATAAGTATATTAAAAGGTATTATTAATAGTAAATTATATTACTTTTTTTATAATCTTATAATTATAATCTTATAGCTAAGTAATAAAGTAATACTTAAAAAAGCAGCTTAATAAAAAAAGCTTTTAATAAAAATAATAAATATTATAAAGCTATTTAATTAAATTAAGATATTAATAGTAATTAGACTTTAGTTAAAAAGTATAATATTAATCTTTTAATAGCTTTTATTTTTTAAATATATTTTTAATATAAAATAGCCTTATACTTTTCTTAATTATTAAGTATATACTTTATAGCTAGTATTATAAATAAGGCATTTTATTATAAGCTTTTTTTTTCTTAATTTTATTTTCTTTAACTACTTATTTAGCTTATTAATTATATTTATCTTTAATAAGCTTAAGCCTAGTATTATAAATAGTTAATAAGCTATATTACTTTATAATTAATATTTAACTTTAATAAGTTTATTTTTTTAAGTTTTTCTTTTTTAAATGCTTTATTTAATTTATTATTATAATACTATTAAAGGCAAGGGTATATATAGTCTTTTTAACTTTTTTAAATATATAAAAGACTAAGAGTATAAGCAGTATACTAAAGATAATAAAAGTCTTAATATAATACTAAATATAATAATAAAATTACTAAACCTTTTATATATATAGCTTTAATATTATAATTATATTCTAGTTAAATTTAATTATATCTTTTAATATTAAAATAATAGCAGAAGTAGCTTTTAAAATAATAAGCTTATTACTATTATTATTATTATTATTATTATTATTATTATTATTATTATTATTATTATTATTATTATTATTATTATTATTATTATTATTATTATATTATTATTATTATTATTATTATTATTATTATTATTATTATTATTATTATTATTATTATTATTATTATTATTATTATTATTATTATTATTTAAGTTTACTTTAAAGCTTTTTAAAGTCTTTTTATTATTATTAATAAAGCTAAAGAGGAGATATTTACTAACTTCTTATATTAATAATAATAAGGCATTTTAAAACTAATTTAAAACTATAGCTAGCTTAAAAGAAAATTAATTATATTTCTTTTAAGCTAACTTAATTATATATTTTTAAAATATTTAGTTATATATTTATTAAAAAAAAATTAAACTTCTTAAAGTTTATAATATTATTAATAATCTCTTTATATAAGATTTCTTAATATTAAGTTTTATAAAATTAAAAAATACTTATATTAAGAGGTTAAAAATAATATATAAGATATAATAGTAAAGAAAAGACTATAATATTATATTTAGCTATAAATAATATAAATTTAATTATTTAGTAATTTTTATAGCTATTTATAAAAAAAAGGCAGTTATTTTTAAAATTTAATAATCTTATATATATCTTAAAGTAATAAAGCTACTTTAAAGTAAAGATATTAATTATATATTCTTTTTTACTTATAATAATAATAATATTATTATTATTTAAAGTATTAAAAATCTAGTATATTAAAATATTAATATTTAAAAAGATAAGAAATAATAAAATTAAAGTGCTAATAATAAAATTAAAGTGCTAATTATAAATATTACTTTTATAATAATTTAAAAAAGCTTATTATATATATTAATTAAGACTAGCTTTTTAATAAGCTAAAAAGTTTATAAGTTTATACTTTTTAAAAGATATTTTATTATAAAGCTAGACTTATTAAAATTCTATATATATTATTTCTTAATCTTTTTTTATAAAAATAAATAATTTAATATTAAGTAAAAGGCCTTTATATTACCTTAATCTTTAACTGCTTTTTTTTTTATATTTTATAATATAAACTATAAAGGGCTTAGGCTACGCCTAGGCTCCCTCTAGTTATATAACAGACCTAAGTTAGGTCTAACACAGGCCTGACTCAGGCCCTAGCCACTAGAGATAAAAGGCATGCGTAAAACGCATAGAATGTATTTCTAGTCCTTAAGTATATTAATTCTATAATAAACGCTTACTTAGCATTTTCGCCTATAAGGCTAGTTTATTATATAAACTTTTATTTATAAAATTCCTTTTTATAATACTATATAAAGTAGCTTACTTATTTTTATAATACTTATCTTATTTTACCTCTAGTACTTAATAAAGTAAAGCTATAATATTAAAAATAATAAAAATAAATATAATAACTTTATATAATTTTATAAAAAGATTAATAAAAGATTTTATATTTCTTTTTTAATATAACTAAAAATTAGTTATTATTATTAAAAGATTATAAATAAGCTTTATAAACTTTACTTTATAGTCTTTTATATAAGACTTAAAGCTTATTAAAAGCTTTAATTATACTTATATAATAACTAATTTAAATAGCTTAGCTATAATAATAGTTTTATATATATTTTTAATACTAAAGTGCTAAAATAATAGTAAATTTATTTTTAAATTAATTTATTTTTATATAGCTAGTAGCTAGGCCTTAAGAGATAATATTATAAAAATTTAAATAAGATTAAAGTAATTTTAGATTTATTATAGCTTAATAAAGTTATAGTGTTATTAAGTAATATATTACTATTATAAAGTTAATAAGCTTAATATTATAGTTATTTTAATAATAATAAGTAAAAATATAATTATTAAGGTTATTAAATTAAAATATATAATTTATATAAGAAAATATAAGTACTTTTAGTTATATATATATACTATTATAATTTAAGTATTTTTTTTTTAAATTAATATTTTATTTTCTTAATTAATAGGCCTTTTATATCTAGCTATATTAATATAAAAAGTAATTAACTTCTAAACCCCCCTAGTAGTTAAAGGCTTTAAATAAATTATAAAAGTTAATTACTTAAAGACTTTTACTTTAATAATTAAGCTAATAATATATAAGGCCTTATTTATTATTACTACTACTTTAATTTTAAAATTAAAGTAAATAAATATTAAAATAACTTTCTTTTATAAAAAAGTAAAAGAAGATATTTATATTAAATAGCTAATAGGCTTTAGTAAAAGAATAAAAGTATATAATTTAAAAAAAGCCTTTTATAATCTTAAATAAGCTTTATAAATCTAATATAAAACCTTTATAAAGTTCTTTTTAATACTAGGCTTTTATATTATTATTTTTAATAATAGCCTATATATTAAGAATAGTATTTTTATTATAATTTATATAAATAACTTACTTTTAATTAAAAAAAAAATTAAAATTATAAAATTAAAAAAAGCTTTATATTAATATTTTTTAATAATAAACCTAGGCCTTTATTATTATTACTTAAAAATTTAAATTTACTAAAACTAGCTAGTAAAAATAATTATCCTTAATTAATAAAGCTATATTTAGAAAATCCTTTATTAATTTTATATAACTAACTATACCTTAGCTTTAATACTTATAAAAAAAAATAATTATAAAAGGCTAATAAAGACTATTTTAATTAGCTTAATAAGTAAAAAGAATACTAATTAGCTATAAAGTTATTAATATACTTAATACTAAATATAAAATTAAATCTTACTTATTTTATAATAAGAAGTATATAGGCCTTAGGCTAGGTAATAAATAAAGGCATAATAAGGCTAACTAATTAAGACTAGATAGCTATAGTATATAAAAAGGAAAATACTCTTAATCTTAAATAGAAAAGTAAGTAAGTTAGTCTTTAAGAAATAAGCCTTAAATTACTAAACTAAGCTAAAATAGCTTAGTCTTTATAAAATTAAATAGTATTTTAACTTACTTATATATAGCAGTCTTAATAGTTTATTAATAAATAGATTTCTTATAAAATAGCTTAGTTATAAAAAGGTAATATTTAAAGGTATATGCTTTAATTATTAATAAAATAGTAATTAAAATAAAAGGAACTTTATATTATTATTTAATTTATTAAAGAAAAGGCTAGTTATTAAAATCTTTACTTTAAGAAACTATAAGTTATATAAGAATAATTATTATTTAACTGCTATATACTTATAAAGCTAAAAGAGAAGATAACCTAGTATATTATAAAAAGCATTACTTTAAGATTATAAATAAAATAAGGTTTAATAATAAAAATACTAGAATAAATATAACTTAATAGTAATTTATAAGTTTAAAAAGAAGGGAATATTTAATTATTTTTAACTAGTTAGTTAAATAATAATATAAAAGTACCTTTTAGCTATTACTAAAACCTTTAACTTATAACTTTATAAAGAAATTATATTATTAAAATTATAAGCTAGACTTTAACCCTTTTTTTAAAAAGAAAAAGAGGAAAAAGAAGTAAATAGTCTACTTATTATAGCTTTATTTAATTAAATAAAGCAGTATACTAAAAAAACTATAGCTTAAATTATAAAAAAATAGTAAAAGACTAGGTTAAAAAGACTAAGATTATATATTAAAGTAATTTTAATAAAAAAGGCTTATAAAATAAATAATAAGAAAATTTTTTTAAATAGAATTTTTCCTTTTAAAAATAACCTTAATAATAATACTATTATAATAAAGATTATAAGCTATAGAGAATAAGATAAGTTAAGACTGCACTAGGAAGGGTTATATATAAGAAAATACTCTTTAAACCTAAAAAAATAAAAAAGATTAATTAGTTTTAATTACTTTTTATTTTAAAAGATAAAATATATTATATAAAAAAAATAAAAAAACTCTTTATAAAAAGATTATTAACTAGTAGTTTTACTTTAATATAAAAAGAATTAATAAAAGCTATATAATTAATATAATTACTAATATCTTAAAGACTAAGACTATTTAATTATTATAATAAGCTATAAAAAGTTAGTAAAGTTTTAATTATTAAAGTTATTAATACTATTACCTTATATATATAAGCCCTTTAAGTTTAATATACTTATAGTATTACTATTTAAGTTAGCTATTTAAAAAGACTTTTTATTAAAAGACCTAAGTATACTAGCTAAGATTAATAATTATAATAAAATAATTAAACTTAATAGCTTAAGATTAATTAATCTTATAACTTATAGTTCTTATATAATACCTAGTTAAATTAGCACTACTCTTTTATAATTAAATAATACTTCTTTACTTATATTAGCTAAAGAAGTATTTAAGTTATTATAATAATTAATAAAATAAAATAATAATATAAATATTACTAATCTTTTATATTATTTTATATAAAAAGATAATTTTAACTTTTTATTATTACTAACTTTTTTAAGTAATAGTTTTATTAAACTAGATATTAAGACTTAATTAATCTAGGATAAAATAATAATATTACTATTTAAGAATAGATATTATAAAAGCAGAGGGTTTAAAAAAGGCTATAGGTAATTTACTAAATATAAAGAAAATAATAATAAAAGGACTAGTTAAATAATAAACCTAGGCTTATTAAATATAATATAAAACCTTAAAATAAAAAAGAAAAAAGTAAGATTAAATAATAATAATAAACTACTTATTATAAAAACCCTTTTTATAATAATAACTTAAATTATAGCTAATACTTTATAAAAAGTAATCTTACTAAGTACTATATGCTTTTAAAATTCTAACTCTTTAATAAACTAAATATAATAGCTTCTTTATTAATATAAATATTATATAAATACTAAAAAGGTCTTTAATAAAAAAAAAAGAATTTCTTTTAAGACTATATAATAAAAAAAGCCTAAGAGAAATTAAAAATAGTAATTAATATAAATACTTAAGAAGATATTAAAAAAGGATTAATTACTTACTAGCGCTTTTATAATTTAAAAAAAGCAGCTTACTAAAAGAATAAATATACTTTTTAAATAATAATTAGCCTTAATATAAAGATAATATTTAAAACTAGCTCTTTTAATATTATAGCTATTATTATTAAATTAACTTAACTAAATAAGCTACTTTTATAATATTTATATTTAATCTTATTTAAGTAATGCCTTATATTATTATATAAATAGTAATAATAGCTAAAGAAATTATTAATTTTTAAAAGTTTTATATAAGCGCTTATAGCCTTATATAAAATACTTTTTAAAAATATATTATAGCGCTTATTAACCTATAATATAATTATAGCTAAGACTTATAATAAAGACTTAATACTGCTTTTTAAAACCTTACTTAAAAATACTTAAGCTCCCTCTTATTAAATAAATAGCTTAAAGCCCTTAAGCCTATTATAAACTTATAGTAGCTTATATTAATAATAAGATAAGTAGAATTAATTAATTTTATTAAAACTTTTATAAAAGGCTTTAAAAAGTTAAAAATTATAATAATAAAGTAATAAAATAAAATTACTTTTTTTATAAAAAGCTAATAAGTTAAGATTAATAAAAAGAAAAAGTATTTAAAGATAAAAGTTAACCTAAAGGTTAATACCTTTAGCTAGAAATCCTTAAATTTAATTAATTATAACTTATATAATAACCTTAATAATAATATACTTAAAGTAAATGCCTTTTAAGCTTAAGATTTAAACTGCTAGTATTATAATAAGCTAGGCTATATAATTAGTAATTATTAATATTAATATTAAAATATAAAGATTAAATTCTTTATATATAACTCTGCTTTTTAAGCTAAATAGCTTAAATTTAAAGGTATAGCTATTTTACTAGCTTTATTAAACTAAAATATAAAGTTATATACTTATATTTAAAAAATAGTTATATATTAAGTTAAATCTTTTAACTTAAAGGATATAAACCTAATAGTATATACTAAAAATATAAAAAGTAAAGCCTTTATAAAGTTTAATTAAACCTTAATATAGTTAAAAAAAGACTATATTAAAAACTTATATAATATTATAGCAGCTGCTTTCTTACTTAAAAAAGCTAAAAAACTACTTTTATTACTCTTTTATATTATAATAAGATAGCACCTTATAGTACTAGTAATTAATATAATTTATATATTTAATAAAGATTAAATAAATAAAACCTTTTATATAATATATATAAAAAAAAACTACTTTAAGACTCCTTAAATAAATAAATTAATACTATATATATATATAAATACTATTTATAAGTATAAAACCTTAATATTAAAAAAAATGCCTTAAATATATAAAAAGTAAATTTATAAGTTAGTAAACTATTTAATCTTTTAATAAATATAAATACTATAGCTTTTAATAATTAAAAGTAGTAATAAATTAAGAATTTTAATACTAGCCTAAAAGAGATAGGTTTTATAGTTATTTATAATTAGGCTAAAGTAAAAAAAATCTTAATTAATAATATAATAGTTAATAAACGCCTAGTAAGATTAAATAAAAAGATAGCTTTAAAGTCTTATAACTTAGCCTTATTAGTAATTAATAAAGTAAAAAGCTTTTTTCTTAATTCTATATTAAATATAATTATTAAAGTTAAAATAGGCATATTAATTAGTATAATCCTAAAGCTAGCTATTAATATAAAAAGGTTTTTATTTAATTATAATAAAGGCATTACGTATATAAAATATATAAAATAAGTATAAATAAATAAAGCTAGAAAAAAAAGCCTTATATAAGTTACTATATTAATATATACCTACCTTATAATAGCTAATATTAATACTTAATTTAATATAGCTGCTTAATATAACTAACTATAAATATATAGTATTAATATACTTCTAATAATATTAATATAAAGAGGAAGAGGATTATAATATACTTAAAAGTATATAAATAACAGGCTGTATTTAATTATAACTGCCTTAATAAAATAGTTAAAGTTAATAAAGTCTCCTTTAATAATAAATAGGTCTTAAAGTAAGTTTAAGAACTGCCTATACTTTAAGTATAATTAAAAAGCACTATTAAAGAATTAATTAAAGTATTACTTAACTTAAGCTCTTAAAGTAATATTCTTATTAAGGAACTAGTTAATTAGCTAAAACTAAAGATTATACCTTATTATATTAAAATAAGCACTTATAATTAAAAAAAAATAAAACTATATAATAAAGCAGTTACTTAAATCTTTTATAAAAATATATAGATTTTAATTAAAGTTTATATAATAGCTAAACTTATATTTTAAGATTTTATTCTTAAAATGCCCTTTTTTAAAATAGCTAAGGTTATATTTAATTATTTATTAAAGAATAAGAATTTATATACTAAATATAGATTTAAAAATATATAACTAGTAACCTTAATAATAAAAGTAATATATTAAGAATATATTACCTTCTAGCTTACTTTAAATAAATATTTAAAATAAATATTAACTATATTCTTAAAGTAAAAGTTAATAAAAAAGGATAATATTTAAAACTATTTAATTTTAAGAAATAAGATTTAAACTCTTTTTTAAAAAAGGATAAAAAGGTAATTTTATAAATCTTAAAGTAAGTTATAAAAGAATTAATAATAAATATAGTAATTAATATTATTTTTATATAATTAAAAAAGATTTAGTATATATTTAAAAAAAAAAGGCTAAAGGCAGAAAGGGCTATAAAAAAAAGATTAAAAAATCTTAAAAAAATAAAAGTATAAAACTATACTTAGAAATTAATATAATATATAAATAAAAAGGGGTTAAAATCTACTTAATAAATAATATACTATTAAATAAAATAACTTTTATAAAAAATCTAAATTAAAAGAAAAAGAAATAAAAAGAAGTTAAGCTTAAACTAGACTTAAATACTCCTTTTTTAAAGTATATTATACTTAAGTTTAAATTAATTAATTATAGCTCTTAACTTAACTTAAAATGCCTAAAAAAGCTCTTAAAACCTATATATAAGACTTTATAACTAAAGGAAATTAAGATCTTTAAAGAAATCTTATTTAATAAGAAAGCAGCCTTAATATAAGAGTTTTTAAAAAGCAGAAAGTTAAACCTAAAGGTAGCTCTTTTATAGAAAATTAAAATAATACCTTATATAATATAATAATTAAGTTTAATCTTAATCTTAAAGGCTATAGTCTTAAAAGTTATTAAAGTCTTATAGTTAAAGATTAAAAAAGGAATTTTAAAAAAAGGCTATAAACTTTATTAAAACCTATTCTTTTTAATATAAAAGAAAGATAAAGGACTTTATTTAATTAACTTAATTATAAGGCTTAATAAAGTAATAATAAAAAATGCCTTTATGCCCTTAAGTATTAAAGAATTTAATAAAGACTTTATAAAATATACCTTAATTTTATTATTAAACTACTTCTTAAAATATAATTAAATACCTTTTAATAAATAAAGTAAAGACTTTATAACTTTTATAACCTTAATTAAACTTTTAAGGTATTATATACTTTTAATAAGTATTATTAATTTAGTAATATAATTTTAATAAATTATAGTTAAAATCCTATTTAACCTTATACTAATAGTCTACTAGCCTTTTTATAATAATATAGCTATAAAAGAAGCCTAATTAAATTATAATAATAAAAAAGTAGCTTTTAATATATAAAAATATATCCTTAAGTACTTATAAAATCTTAATAAAGTCTTTATAAATATTAAACTTTTAGGATATATAATTTTAATAGTAAAGTTAGTCTTTTATTAAGAATTAACTAATTTAGTAAAATACTTATATAAGATATAAAAAAGATAACTATTTATAATAAAAATTATAAAGATTTAAAAGTAAGATTACTATTATAATATTTATAATATTTAGTTTTTTTTTAAACTTATAAAGTACTACTATATATAAATTAAATACTTTATATAAATTATAGCACTATTAATAGCCTTATTAAAGAAAAATACACTATAGTATTAAAGTAAAAAAGTATAAAAAGTAATAAAAACCTTTAAATAATATATTATAAATATATTAATCTTAGTCTTATTAAACCTAAGTAATAGCTATAAAGAAATTATCTTAATAATTAATACTAGCAGGATTAAATAAAAGGCAGCCTTAATATAGATTATAAATAAAAAATAATACCTTATATAATATAAAAGTAAATATTAATTATTATTAAAAAGGAAATATAGTATTATAAAGTTAAAATATAAGGCTATTCTTTATACCTTAAAGTAATTATAAGGATATATTTATAAAGTAAGGTTTATATTAAAAATTAACTTTAAGGTCTTAGTAAATTAAATTAATAAGGCACTAAAAGATATTTTAAGCTTATATATTACTTAATAAATTAGCTATATCCTGCTTTTTAACTTTATAGTTTAATATATTTTTAAGAAAAATAATAATATAGTAAATATATTATTTTAAAAACTGCTAGAACTATTTAATTTATATAAAAATAAGATTAAAAGTAACTTAAAAGACTTTATAAATATATATTTAATAAGTATCTAAATAAAAAACCTAAATAATACTTTACTAAATTTAAGTTATTTATTAAAATATTAATAATTTATAAAATACTTTATTATATTATTATAACTAATTAATCTTAATAATAAAGAGTTTTAAAAACTTTAAAATAAAGTAAAATAGTTCTTAATTAAGGATTAGAAACTATAGTTAAGCCTTTTAAAAACTTAGTTTTTACTAGTCCTAATAGTAAATAATTTATAAAGATAAATAGTAATTATATATTAATATTATTATTATAGTAAATATAAAGGATAAAAAGTAATATTTTAATTAATCTAGTATAAGTATTAGTAAAAAGTAATATAAAATAATATAATAAAAGCTATTACTTATTATAATACTTATTAAGAATTTACTCTTTATTAATATTATAAAAAAGCAGTGTTTTTAAGTTTAAGATAATTAATAAAATAAGTATACTTTAATATATAGTATATTTTATTAAATAGTAAATATAGCTATTTATTAAAAAGGTAATATAGCCTTAATAGTTAAGTAAAAGTTAAGCTAGTTAAAGTATTAAACTTATAAAATATAATAAAGTTTATAAAAAAGTAAATTTATAAATTTAAGCTAATAGTTTATACTATAGTAAATAAAAGACTTAAAATATATAAACTTTTTTTTAAAATATTATTTAATTTAAGGGTTAAAAGAGTATAAATATTATCTTACTATTTATAAGCTAATTCTTTAATAAAGGTTAGCTATTAAAGCCTAGTGTTTATTATTATAAAAATAGCTATTAGTTAAAATAAGAAATAGCTAAATATTTTACCTTTAGCTATTTTAGCTAATTAATATATAGTTAAAACCTTAATAAGATTTTTAACTTTTTATATAATTTATAAATAAGAACTAATACTTTTACTAAAAGTAAAAATCTTAACCTAGCGCTTAATTAATTAAGATAAGGTTAATATTATAAAAGAGCTATTAATAGCTAGAATATAAATCTTAAAATATAAAAATATAAATATAATAATAATATAATAATATATTATAATACTTTAAAAGTCTTTAATAAAAAGAATAAATTAAAATAATATTTATAAAATATAAAAGGATATTTAATTAATTAATTTTAGTAACTTAGTCTTACTTTATAATACTAAGTGTATTAATAATAAATCTTATATAGCTAAACTTTAAATATATTAATTAAGATTATATATAGTTATAACTTAAGATAGTTAGTCTAAAGCTTATTATATTAAAATAAAAAATAGTATTAAGATTAAAAGAATAATAGTACTAGACTGCTTTAAGAAATTTATTAAAAATAAAAAAAGGTAGTAGATTTTAATTAATAATAATATACTCTTAAATACTAAAACTTATATTAATAATAAATAAAGACTAACTAAATAAGTAAATATATAAAGGATATTAAAAACTTTAAGCTTAAATTAAATAAATACTAAAGTAATAGATTTAAGAATATATTAGTAAATAAAGATAAAATAAGAAATAAAGGAAATAATACTTATTATAAGTTAACTACTTAACCTTAATAATAATAGTATAATTAATAAAAGCGCCTTAAAGATAGTAATTAATAAAAGTAGTAAAGATTAATTAATTTTTAATACCTATTTTTAATAATATATTAAACTAGTATTACTTAAGCTTTTAAACTGCTAAAAGTTATAATACTAGAAGATATAAGAAAATAATTTATAGCTTATTATAAAAAGGCATTTATAAATAAAAAGGAAAGAGAAGGAAAAAGCAGTTTAATATAAAGTAATAAAGCTATTATTTAATATTATATAAGTAATAGTAAATAAAAAGAACTTAATTTAAGTAGAAATATTTAATCTATACTTTTAAAAGGATTTATACTTAAGTAACTTATTTACTTTTTAAATGCACTTTAATAAGCGCTTTTAGACTATTTTTTTAAAAATATAGCTATAATATAATAAATAAGTATAAAAGATAAAAAGCTATATTACTATTAAAGTAAAATCTACTATAGCTTAAGAAAGTACTATTTAATTTATCTGCCTTAAAAAAACAGCTATTAATATTTATTTTACTATTTTATATTTAATATTTATTAAAAAACTATTAACTATAATTTATATATTTAAACTATAAGCAGTTTATATAATTACCCTTTTATATTCTTTTTAAAAAAAATATAATTATAAAAAGAAAAAAGAATATATTTTTAAGTAAAATTAACTATAAATATATAAAATTAAATATAATAAGTATAAAAGTAAGGATTTAGTATATTATAAAAGGCTATAAAAAGGGCTTTAATATACTCTAAATATTATAAAATAGTATTAAAGAACTACCCTTATAAATAACCTATTTTTATAAAAATATATACTTAATATAGCTCTTTTTTAAAAGACTAAGTAATTTAAAGTATAATAAAATGCTTTATACTAGACTAATTAAATACTATTTATTAAAATTAAAGCTTAAGCATTTTTTTAAAAAGTATATATTTAAGTTTATTAATATAAAAGAGATTATTAAAAAAAAAGATAACTTTATAATAAATTAGCAGGTTCCTTTAGCTAATATTTACCCTGCTTATAAGCTAAACTTTAAAGCACTTAATAACTTAAGAGAAGGGTTAAGAAAAGATTAATTAAAAGCTATAAAGGAATTAGAACTTATAAAGGCATATTAAGGATAAATAAGATTAAAAGGAATAAATATATTAATATAGTAATACTATTATAAAAATTATTTATAAAAAGTCTTTATAATAATAATAAAATTATAAATAAAAGAGGAAATATTTATAAGTTAACTATATAAGGCTTAAGTAAGTTAATTTATAATTAATTAAATAAAAAAAAAAGAAAGAATAAAAAAAAAAAAGCATATAAAACTAACTATTAGCTACTTTTATTTTTATATAAATAAAAAAAGCTATAACTAGGCCTATATAAATAAAAATAATTAAAATATTTCTTATCTTATATAAAGTAATAAGTATAAAAATAAAAGGTAATAGTAATAAATAAATTAAAAGAATTATTTAATTTTATAAAAATATATAAATACTTATAAAGACTAAAAACTTAACTATTTTTAAAAATAAATAATCTTAACTAGTTTTATTAAGTAAAATATTTAAAAACTTATTTTAAATAAAAAGTATTACTTAGCTATATAAGATTAATACTAAAAGTTATTAATATACTCTTTTACTAGCTTATTAAAAGGGTAGTAGTTAATTAAAATCTTATAAGCCTTTATTAAGAATAATTATTCTTAATCGCCTTTTATTTAAAATAGCCTAAGGTACTGCTAGTTAATATTATTAACTTTTAAAATAATATATCCTTTACTAACTTTAAAATATATTATAGCTATATTTTAGTATTTCTTAATATACTAGATTAAAAAAGAGCTAGGTATTATTAAAAGCTATATAACTTTTTAATAAATTTAAGCTATTAGAAAGAAGTATTTAACCTTAAGTTATAAAGAATTACTTACTATATAATATAAGGAATTAATTATATAATAGCTATAAATAAAAATAAGATTAAATACTTTTAAAATTTAGCAATCTCTTTTAAAACTTAGTTTAATATTTAAGAAAGAGATAAATCCTTTAATATAAACTTAAAAGAATTTAATATTAAGATATTTAAAAGAAGGTTTTACTTTAATTAAGTTTATTTTTATTATTACTAAATAGCTATAATCTAGAATAAATAATAAGAAATAGTTTACTTTTAAAATATAAAAGAATAAGATTAAGAAGACTAAATTAAGGTGTTTTTTATAGTCTAGTAAAACTTCTTAATTATAATAAAATATAAAGGATTATTTAATTTTATAATAGTATTATATATAGTATAGCTTAAAGACTTTAAATATAAATATTTAATAATTTTTTAAATATTACTCTTCTTAAAAGGTCTTACTAGGCTAATAGTTAATAAAATTAAAACCTATTATATAAGGTAAGTGCTTTAAAAAAAGAGATTAGCTTATAAAAAGGATATATTAAAAGACTATTTAATCTTAAACTATAAGATTAGTAAATTTATATAAAAACCTTTAAGACTGCTATAAAATATTAAAATAAAGTCTTTTAATTCTTATAAACCTTTATTAAAATTAAGCTAAGAGTTAGTTAATTAAAGCTATATTAGCAGGATATATACTATAAAACTCTAGTATAAAGGTTAAATTTTTAAAAGAAGTAACTTATTAATAAAATCTAGGTAAAGCCTTTTATATTTAAGAGAAACTATATACCTTTTAGTAAATAGTCTTTATATTACTTCTTAGCTAAACTATAAATAGACTACTTTTAATAGTATATTTTTAAGCTAGATTAAAAGGTTATAATAAACTATATAATATTAAATATATCTTTTAAATCTTAACCTTAAAGGATAATAAAGATAACTAATAAGGAATAAAAAGATAAAAAGTTAATAAACCTGCTTAAGTTAAAAAGATAAAAAATAAATACTAAAATAAAGACCTAGGATTAAATAAAACCTAAAGAGGAAGATATTAAGGCTAATATTAAACTTAAAAAAAATACTAAAGCTAGTGCTAAACTTAATAATAATATTATAGCTAATATAAAATCTAAAGTAAATAATAAGCCTACTTTAAATCTTAATATAGACTTTAATTTTAAACTAAATTAAAAACTAGATAAAAAACTAAATAAGGATAGTAAAAAAGATATAAAAAGTACTCTTAAAAAGCTAGATTTTAAAAATTAAATTAAAAATATACCTTAACTATTTATAATTAAAATTAATAATAACTTAATAAATATAATTACCTTTCTACTTATATAAATAAGTAATTTAATTAAGGCAGATATTTCTTTAGTAAAAAAGAAGGATAAGTTTATTATTAAGAATTTAAGGTAAGTTAGTTAATATATAATATTTATTAGCTTTAAAGCTTTAAAAGCAGTATTAAATAAAAGATAATTAAAATACTACTTTTTAATTTTTAATAGCTTTTTTTTACTAGCTCTGCCTAGACTAATAAATAAAAGTTATTAAAATTAAGTAATAATAGCTATAATAGCTATACCTGCTTTTATCTTATAAAAGATATAAGCTAAATAAGCTATTACTTATAATACTATTAAAGAATAACTAAACTTATAATTAAATAATTATAATAAATAGTTTTAATAAATAACTAATAAAGGCTATTATTAATAAAAAAGAAACTAATATAATATTCTTTAGTAAAATATAAAAAAGACCTTTAATTAAAAGCAGTAAAACTACTTTATAAATCTAAGTCTTTTTTAAAACCTTTTAAAATCTCTTAAAGCTATTAAACCTCTTTTAACTTTATATTACTATTTTTATTAATATTAAGGATATACTTTATTAATTAAAAAGCAGTAATAAGACTTAAAAGCATACTAGCTTAATAATTATACTTATTAATATTATTAATAAACTAGTTTTTTTTAAAGAATAAACTAGCTAAAGGCAGATTAAATAATTATATTTAGTATTTAAAGAAATACTATTAATTATAAATAGTATTATTAAATTAAAAATAATTTATATAAGTATTATACTATTAATTAAAAATTAAAATATATTTAGAAAAAAGGAATATAATATACTTATAAGTAATAGTAACTATAAGTTAAAAAGTTATAATATAATAAGTATAAAAATATAGGTTTACTTACTTATAAAAAATAATAAAAAAAGCCTTAAAATACCTTAAATATATACTATAAAAATAAGTAAAAAAACAGCTATACTTATAAGAAATCTTAATAAAATATAAATATTATTATAATATACTTAATGCCTTTAAAGCTTAAAATTAATAATTATATAATTACTTATATAAGATTAAAAAACTAGATTTTAAAAGTATTATTTAAAAGACTTTTAATTAATATATTATTAAAAATAAAAACTAAAGAGAAGATTTTAAGTAAAATTAATTTTTAAATAAATTAGTAAATTTAAGTAGCTAATATTAATACTACTAACTACTTAAATATTAAAACACTCCTAGATTTAAGAAGAAATAAATATTAATAAAGGGATTAAATAAAAAAGATAAATAACTAACTATATATTTAAGTTAAGAAATAGACTTTAAGAGTAAATAATACTTATTATTCTTTTTTTAAAAAAAGGATTATAATTAAGCAGTAATAATAATAAGTATTAGCGCTTTAATAAGATTAATAATATTAAGAAGGTAATAATAAGGGAGAGTATTAGTATTTTTTATAATTAATTAGTTAATATATAAAAAAGAGAGAATAAAAAAAAAAAAAAGAAAAAAAAAAGAAAAAAAGTAAATAAAAAAGAATTAAAAGAAAAGTAAGTAAAAAAAATAAAAAATATTAAAGAAAAGGCAAGCTGCTAATTAATCTCCTTAATTATATAATAAATAAAAGTAAATTTAAAAAATTAACTTATAAACTACCTTATTATTATATAATACCTTAATAATTACTTTACTAAATAATATAGTAAATTATACTTAAGGTAAATACTACTATAAGGCGCTTATAGCTATAAAAAATATAAAAAGCTATTTTCTTCTTTTACTTTTTCTCTCTTTTTCTTTTTTTTTTTACTTTTTTTTTTCTCTTTTACTTATAATATTATAACCTTTATATACTTATTAAAGTATTTAATTAATAATCTCCTTACCTTTTATATATAATAATTACTCTTCTCTTCTTTTTTAATAAGTATAATATT
Source organism: Trichoderma citrinoviride (assembly GCF_003025115.1). NCBI lineage: Eukaryota > Fungi > Ascomycota > Sordariomycetes > Hypocreales > Hypocreaceae > Trichoderma > Trichoderma citrinoviride. The sequence continues at coordinate 36,017 of NW_020194733.1, forward strand.
TTCTTTTTTAAAATTATAGTAAATCCTTAATTATACTAGTTTTAGCCTTTAAATAAAGCTATAAGTAAAAAAGCGCTTATATATTATATAAGTTCTTTTTTAAAATTAAAAAGGATTAAGCCTTTTTTTTTAAAAAATAAGCAGACTATAGTTAATTAAGACCTAGCTAATTTATATTAAGCCTAACTATTTTAGTTTTTCTTTTAAGTCTTTTAATAATTAAGACTTTATTAAAGTTATCTTTTACTAAACCTTTTTTAAAATTAATTACTTACCTCTTTCTTAAATATTCCTTTTTTTACTAATATTAATAAAGAATAATAAAAAACTTACTTTTTATAAGTTTACTAATTCTTTATTAAAAGCAGTTAAAAAATAAAAGCTATAGATAATATACTTTATATTATACTTTATATTATTATTAAAGGTATTAATTAAGTAATTATTATTAGTAATTACTATATATAGGCCTTAAAATTATAAATAAAAGGTTAGTTTTATAAAAGCATTATTAAAAGACTTTACTTTAATATAAAGGTAATATAATTTTAAAAAGTAGTATAAGAAAAGCATTTATATATAAGCCTGCTTTTTTTTATAAATTACTAAATAGCTATTATTTTTAATAAATAATATAAGTAATTATACTACTTTAATCTTATAAAAATTAATTAAAAAGAAAAAGCTATTTAAGCTATTAAGCTTTAAAATGCTTTTATAAATATAAATAAGTATAAGGATATATTTAATCTATATATTATATTATATATAGTATAAATAAAAGATACTAAATATAGCTATTTATACTTAATATAGCTCTTTTTAATACTTTAAAGACTAGTAAGAACTTAAGTAAGCTTATATAAAGAAGATAAAGTAAAAGGCTTTTAAAGGCTAAGTCTTTTTTTAAAATAGTTTAAGCTTAATAGCTATTATTTAATTTATACCTTAAAGATTAATGCCTTTTTAGCCTTAATATAATAATAAAAGACTATATAAATATAATATACTTAACCCTTAAAGGTATAATAGTAAATAAACTTAATATTAATTACTATACTAGCCTATTTTAATATAAATAATATATTAACTATTACTAAAATATAATACTACTTATTAATATAATAGTAAATAAATAAATATAAGCTAGAAATTTAAAAACTAAAAATAACTATACTTAAGTTAAAGAATAGTCTTTACTAAATTATAAACTTAATTAAATAGCAGTATACTTTAAAAAAGAATATACTTTTATTTACTTTAAGAATAAATTAATCTTAAACCTTTTATATATCTCCTTTAATACTTTAGATTTCTTATACCTTTTATAACCTTTATTAAAAGCGCCTTTAGCTTAACCTTTTAAGGCTTTATTATAAAACTTATTAATCTACCTTTTATTAAGAATATTAAGGATAGTGCTAATTAAAGTTATTACTTTTACTTTTATATCTTAACTGCTATTATTTAAACTTAAAAATTAAATAATTACTGCTTTTTTATACTTATAATTTACTTTATATACTTTAACTAGGGATTTTTATAAATAGATTAAGGTTAATATATAAATAGCTAAACTATTAGCTAGTATAAAAAAAGCTATTTAAAAATTAATTATACTTTTTAAAAGCTTATTTTAAAAGCTAGCTAGAACTTAATTAAATTTATTAATACTAAATATTAATAAGGTATTTAATAAAAGCAGGTTTTAACTTATAAATATACTTAAATTATAATTATTCTAGTTTAAAACACTATAATTAAAAGCGCTATTTAATAATTAGCTTAAATATTAACCTAGATTTAATATTTAAGAGGTAAATAAACTAGTTTATAAACTAAAAACCCTTACTTAATAATAAATTAAAGCAGTAAGCTATATATATTCCTTAAATATGCCTACTAAATAAAGATTTATTTAATTTTATAATCTTATATTAAGCTATATATAAGCAGAAGATAAAAATAAAGATAAAAGTATAAATAAAAATATAAAAAAATAAAAGACCTTTAACTAGTTAATTATTAAAGCTATAGTAAATCTTAAAAAGAATAAAAAGTTTATTAAATAAAATCTAAAAACTTTTTAATAAGTTATAAATTCCTTTAATAAAGAAATTAACTAATAAAAACTAGAAATATTAAGTAAAGCTAAAAAAGAGATAATAATAAAAGTAGTATTATTACTTTAAGATATAAAGCTATAAGAAGTGTTTTATATAAAATACTTAAACTTATATTACTTACTAATACTTAAAGGTTTAATAAATCTTAAAGCCTAAAACTAAATTAATAAGGCAGTATAAACATTCTTATACTTAATATATATTTAAAGATTATATAATAAGAGAATAGTATAAAAGAATATATAATAAAAATAATAATAAGTATTATAAGAAAAAATAATATAAGAAAAATAAAAGATAGTACTAGATTAAATAATCTATAGCTATAAAGATTAATAAAGTAAAATATAAAAATAAAAAAAGAAAGATTAAGCACTAGGTAGAAAGTTTTATATTTACTTTTACTTTACTTTATATAGTTTTATATACTTAGTTATATATAAGGTTATAAGGGTTTATTTAATTAGTATATTATAAAAAAGGTATTATAAAGAATAGGCTAAAGTTAATAATATTAAAATAAAGAGATTAAGACTTTATAATATTAAAAAGTCTTAATAAAGAGGATTTTATAATAAAAAGTATATAGGCCTTAGGCTAAATAATAAATAAAAGTATAATAAGGCTAATTAATTAAAATTAAATAGCTATAGTATATAAAAAAGAAATTACTTTTAATCTTAAATAAAAAAGTAAGTAAGTTAGTTTTTAAGAAATAAGCCTTAGATTACTAAACTAAGCTAGAATAGCTTAGTCTTTATAAAATTAAATAATATTTTAACTTACTTATATATAATAGTCTTAATAGTTTATTAATAAATAGATTTCTTATAAAATAGTTTAGTTATAAAGAGGTAGTATTTAAAAGTATATACTCTAACTATTAATAAATTATATAGTTTTTATTATTAATAAATACTTAAATAACTTAAATAATACTTATAAATAAGCTATATATATATTATATACTATATTTAAAAAATAAAAAATATATATTTTATTTTTAAAAAAATATTATAGCCTTTATATAAATATAATAACTTAAACTAGGCTAGTAACTTAAATACTTACTAATTAACCTTTAAGTATATTTTTAATATTAAAAGTAATAAGATTAGCTAGTTATTAAAATAATAAATAATAGTATTATTATTAAGCTATAAAGCTAAGTATATAATTTAAACTAATATTATTAAAAAAGCTATTTAACTATAAAAACTCTTTATAAAACTATAAACTAATTTTTAAAAAAATTAAAATAAAGTAGCTAAATCCTTAAGTATATTTATTATATACTATAATAATTAAAGTATAATTACTTAAGTAAAAAATCTAATTAATTATAAGGGATTAAAGTATATTAAGACTTAATATTACTTTATTTATAAAAAAAAAAAAAGAGGTTAAATTAAAGTATATTTTAATAAATAAAATAATAATAAATAAATTAACTAAGCTATTAAAAAAGATTAAGTTTATAAGTTTTATAAAGCCTTTAGCTTAAAGAGAATTATTAATATAAAAAATACTAAAAAAGAAATCTAAAATATTATATTTTTCTTTAACTATATTATATAAGTTATTAGTTTAATATATACTTAAAAAAGACTAGTATTTAAAGTTAATAAAAGTAAGTTCTAAGCCTTATACTTAATATATAAAGAAAGTAAAAGTAAATCCTAGTTTTATAAAACTAAGGCTTTAATTTCCTATATTACTAAGTAAGAGTATTAAAAATAAAGTATTATTATTTAAGCAGTATGTTTTTACTATTTAGGCAGTACTTTAAGTACTTTTGAAAATTCCTTTAAAATACTATACTTTTAAACTAAGAAAATACCTTTAATAAAAATAGCTAAAAAATAATTAAAAAATATTATTAGCTATTTAAATAGCTAAATAACTAAAAAATATTTTTATATATTTTTATTATTATTAATATTAGTTAAAAACTTAAAAAGAAACTATAGTAAAGTTTAAGTAGATTTTTTTATATAATTTAATAAGATTTTAAAATAACTTCTTATATATTTATATAGCTTATTACTTAAATAATAAGATTTATATAAATATATACTTATATATATATTATTAAGCTTAAAAATCTACTTTTAACTTTACTAAGGTTTTTTAAGCTAATTAATAGCTAAAAAGAAAATTTTAAAAAATAATATATAAACTTACTATATAATAAGTTTAAAATTTTAATTTTTATCTTAGTAATATTTTTCTAGATTTTTTATAAATTTTTAAAAATAGCTAATATTTTTATAAATTTAGGTATATAGGCCTGCACTAAGCTATATTAAGTTAAATACTACTTAAATAGTAAAAATATACTGCTTAAATAGTAATACTTTAAAAATAAAGGTATTAATATAAAAAGTATTTATATAAAAGGTAATAAGAGGTTAATTTAATTATAAGTATAAGTAAAAGCTATAAGCTATTATTTAAATAAAGGAATTAAGGTTAATAAATATATATTTTAATAAAACTATTATATACCTTATTTATTCTTAATTACTTAACTTTTATTAAAGTAGCTATAGCTATTAACTAGTATAATTTAATATTTCTTTTATTATAGCTATTAATATAAAATAGTTTATAAATATTAATTTATATTATATCTTTTATATACTTAACTTATTAAAGTTATTCTTTATATAGGTTTTAATATATAATTATATAAATAGGCTTTATATAAATAATACTTTTATATAGTATTTAAGCTATTAACTATTCTTTTTAGTTTAATAAGGTTATTATTACTTAAATAACTTATTTATTTATATTATAGTTATATTTAAGGGTTAATTATATATAAAATAAAGGCTTAAATATATACTTTATTTATTAATAATATAAAAGTATAAGATATAAAGGCTTAAGTAAGGATTATATTTATTTATAAAATAAAAAGTTTTTTAAATCTTTTTATTATAATTTTAATATTATCTTTTTTAAAAGTTTAGCTATCTTAAGCTATTAATATTATCTCTTTTAAGTTAAAGAGCTAGGTTATTAAAATTAAGTTAAGGCTAAGGGCTAAGGTAAAGAGAATATTTAAGAATATAATTATAATAAAAGCGTTTTTATTTATTAAAAATAAAGGCATTAATATAAGAAGTATTTATATAAGATAAAGCAAGGGGTTAATTTAACTAGGAATATAAATAAAGCTATATACAAATATATAAGTTAATAAGCTAATTAATATATATTTTAATAAGTTATAAGCCTAGCTTTTATTAAATTATTAAAAAATAATAAGTATTAATACTTTTAAAAATAGCTAATAATTAATTTTACTAAAGCTATTATATTTTAAAAGTAAAAGTTAGCTATATTATTAAAATATAAAAAATAGCTAAAAAATATATATTAAGTAAGTTAAGAATATATTAATTAAGAGTAGTATTATTAAATAACTTAATTACTAGTCTAGCCTTTTATTAATAGTTTTAGAACTATTTTTAAAAGCCTTAAAATAATAAAGACTTATTTAAAATAAATAGTAATATAAAAGCTAAAAAATAAACCTTAGTTTTAATAAATAAGGAATTTAAAAAAGATATAATTATTAATATTCCTTTACCTTTTAATAATAGTAATATTTATAATTATAAAGTTTATATATTATTATTAATAATAATAATATAGCTTTATTAATAATTAATATATAATATAGTATAATAATAAAGTTAATTAAGTATTATTATTAAAAAATAAATAAAACCCTTTAGCTTTAAAATTAAGCTTATAATTATAAATATATTAAGCCTTTAATTATTACTTACTTTAAAAAAGAAAAAGGACTATTTAATTTAAAAGTATTAATTAAAGCTTATTATTAATTTTATAAAGGCTAAAGATTTACTTAATATATATAATATTAAAGATAAAGTTTTATATAATTAGCTAAAAGTATAAAAAAGTAAATAGTATTAATATATAAGGATTTTTAAAACTATACTTTTTATCTTCTTTAATAAAATAATAAATAATAAAAAGACTATTAAAAGAGTTTTTTAATAAATAAAAAAGGAATTTTAAAAATCTAGCCTTAAGGCATTATAAACTATATATAAGAAGTAATAAAACTATAACTTTATTTTATTTAAGTTTATATATAACTTTACTTAGAAAATTAAAATAAAAGAAGTTCTTATAAGCTAGAAGTAAGTATAAGCTTTTAAATAGCTACTTAATCCTTAAATTTATTAATAAATTAAATAACTAGTATTTTATTTAATATATTAACTTTTATTTAAGCTATAGTAATAATATATTTCTTATACTTAATAATATAATATATAATATAAAAGTAAAGGAAGTTTAATAAAAAGGTAATATAATAAATATATAAGTATTAATAATATAAGAAAAGAGTATTACTATTTAAGTAATATATTTTTACTATTTAAGTAGTATTTTAAGTACTTTTAAAATTTCTTTAAAATACTATACTTTTAAACTAAAATAATACCTTAAAGAAAAATAGCTAAGAATTATAAAAAAGTAATATTAGCTATTTTAATAATAAAATAACTTAAAAAGAAATTTTTATATTTTTAAATTTATTTATATTAGCTAAAAATATAAAAGAAATTATAATAAAGTTTAAGCTAACTTTTTAATATATTATAATAAGTATTTTAAGTAACTCTTTATATACTTATAAAGCTTATTTCTTAAATAATAAAATGCTTTTATATATATAATTATAAAAGCTTTATTAAGCTAGAAAATCTACTTTTAACTTTACTTAAGTTTTTAAAGCTTATTAAGAGCTTAAATAGAATTTTAAAAAAGAATATATAACTTTATAATATAAAGAATTTAAAAATAAAGTTTTTATTCTAATAGTATTTTTATAGATTTTTTTTATAGATTTTTAAAGTTAGTAGAAGTTTTTATAAATCTAAGTATATAAGCCTTTACTAAGCTATATTAAGTTAAATACTACTTAAATAGTAAAAATATACTACTTAAACTATAATACTTTAAAAAGAAAGTATATTAATAAAAGAAAATAACTTAATATATATAAAGATATTAAAATATATATACTATAATAAAATATAATATATAAAAGAAGGCTATTAAGATCTTTATTTAAAAAAAAAAGGCAGTAAGAAGATTATTAAAAATACTAACTTTATTAATTAAGGCACTAGTTATTAAAACACTAGTTAAGCTATTAAGTATTTACTTTAGCTATAAAATAAAAAAGCAGTAAAAACCTATTACTACTAGCCTTAATTAAAATAAAAATAAAGTTTAAAGTAAATAACTTTTTTATAATATTTTAAAAAAGATATTAATATTAAAATATAGCTTTTAAAGTATTTAAGTCTTAAACTTTAGCTATAAATAATATACTATTTTTTAATAAAATATATTTACTTTTAAAACTTTATAACTATACTTTAATATATTAAGTAGTATTAAAAACTTAAAGATTAAAATTAAAAGTATAAGAACTATAATTAAGTATTATATAAATAAAAATATCTTTATTATTATTTCTTTTTTAAATATTTTTTTTAGCCTTTATAATATAATAGTATAGCGTTTAAAGGCCTTATATAAGCAGTAAGGCTATTAGTTTAAATCTAGCTAAAGGACCTTTTACTAATAAACTAGGCTATTCTGCTTATTAAATAGTTAAAATACTATAAACCTTAAGCCTTTAAGCTAGGCTTAATAGTTACTACTTAAGGCTAATATAAATCTAGGCTATATTTTATATAATAATAAAAGACCTAGCCTTATAATTAAAAACTAGGGTTATATTTATAATAATAGGTTAATGCTTTTTAAAGTAAAGCTAAGAAGACTATATCTTTTTTATAATAAGGGTATTTAGAATATTAAAAGTAATATAATTAGTTTACTATAATTAATATAATAAAGACACTTTATAATAATTAAAACCTTTTATTAAAGGCTAAAAATAAAGTAAGTAAGGCCTGCTATTAAAGTAGAAATATAGTATAAGAGTTTTCCTTTTAATAGGCTAGTATAAATATAAGAGTTTTTCCTTTATAAAGAAATATATAAAGGTATTAGTAAAATAGCAGCTTTAGCTAGCTATTTAAGGTAATAAAATATAAATATTCTTTTTATTTTAGCTTTTAATTTAAACTTAATTTTTATAATCTAGCTTTTTAATTTAAAAAAGAAAATATTAATAGCTTAAGATTATTAAATAGTAAAAAAGGATAATATTAAACTTTTAGTTAAATAATTTAATAACTTATTTATATTATAAATAAACTCTTTTTTTATATAAGCTTTTATATTATATATAGTTTTATAAGTAAGCTTACTTTTTATTTAAGCTTTAGTTTTATATATAGTTAAGCCTTAAATATACCTTTAATATAAGTAAATAAAATACCTTAATAATAATAACTTTATTAAATTAAGGGATGTAGTTAATAGTTTAAATATTATATAAGAATTTTATTTATATAAAGCTTATTTATAAAAATAAATATAAAAAAACTATATATAAAATAACTATAATTAAATAAGTATATTAAAAATATAATTTATATTAATATATATAGTTTATTTTATATTAATAGCTATAATAAAAAAAGATATTAAATTATATTAATAAATAGCTATAATTACTTTAATAAAAGTAAAGCTATTAAAAATAAATAAAGTATTATTATAAAAAGCTTAAAATATAATATATTATACTACTATAAGTATATTAAGTATTTATATTAAAAAGTATCTTTTTATTATAAAATAGCTAGGAATATATATTAAATTATAATATTAAAAGCTTAGCTAAATAAAAAAGAAGATAATTTTTTAAAGACTTATATATAAGGCTCTTATAGTTACTTTTTTATATAAAATTAAAGTATTTTAAAACCTTCTTTTTAAAGCTTAATTTAAGCTATTTAAGTATTATAATAAGTATTTAAAAGTTTATTAAGTTTTTTATATAATATTTATAAGTAAAGAGCTATAAGAATAATATTATAAAGTTATTTATTTAAATAAAGTAAAGGAATTTAATAATTAAAAGTTTAATTCTTAAGGTTATTATAAAAGGTATTATTTTAAAGTTATTATTAATTAAGTAATATTAATTTAATAGTATTATTAAGAATTTTAATATTATTATTTATAATAAGCTTTTTTTTATTATAATTAATAAAAATATTTTAAAAAAATACTAATTAAAAATATTAAAAACTATTAATTATTTATATAATTAAAGTTTATATAAAGTATTAAAAAAATCTTATTTAAATATATTTTTTATTAATAACTTAATATATTAAATATTAAAACTATAAGTATAGCTACTTAGTATTTAATTCTTTAAGTATAATAAAAAAAGCCTAATAATAAAGAAATTAAGTATATTTTTTTAAGCTTTATTAAAAATAATATATATTATTTATTAACTTTAAAAAAAAGAGTTATTAGCTTTTTAAATATTTACTCTAAGTTTAAAGTTATTTTAATAATTAATATAAATACTTAATTTATAAATACTTAAATTAATAATTAAACTTTAAAAAAGAAAAAGTATTAAAAAAATAGCTTTTTTTAATTAATAATTAAAGTCTTTATATCTTAACTTATAATTATTAACTTAAAGTAGTTAAAGTATAATAATAAAGTTTTAAATTATTTTAAGCTATAATATTTATTATAAAGTTAAATATAAACTTTTTTATTTAGTATTTTAGCTTTAGCTATATTAGCTAAAATATATATAAATAATATTAAGCTAAAGATATTTAAAAAAGCTAAATATAGCTTTTTTTATAATAAATAATATAAAAAAATAATAAATAAAATCTAAGCTTTAAAAGATAATAAAATATAAAAGCTTATTAAACTTAACTTTAAGATAAATATTTTATAAAAAAAGTAAGTATATAAGCTTAAAAAAAGTCTTAATAACTAGATTATAAAGTATAAAGTAAAATAAGTTACTTAAAGCTTTAAGTAAATTATTAAAATTAATTATTTAAAGATATTTATTTTTATTATTAAGCTTATAATATATAAAGCCTTATTTATAATTATAACTATACTTAACTTAAGAATAAAGTAAATAAATATTAAAATTACTTTTTTTATAAAAAAGTTAAAAAAAATATTTATATTAAATAATTAATAAGCTTTAGTAATAAAATTAAAAAAGTATATAAGCTAAAAAAAGTATTTTATAATTTAAAATAAGCTTTAAAAGTTTAATATAAAACTTTTATTAAGTTTTTTTTTATATTAAGGTTTTATACTATTACTTTAAATAATAGTTTATATATAAAAAATAAAATATTTATTATAATTTATATTAATAACTTATTACTTATTAATAAAAATTAAGCTAAAATTATAAAACTTAAAAAGACTTTATATAATTACTTTTTTATAATTAATTTAAGGCCTTATTATTATTATTTTAAAATTTAAATTTATTAAAATTAGCTAGTAAGGATAATTATTCTTAATTAATAAAGGTATATTTAGAAAATCCTTTAATAACTTAATATAACTAATTATACTTTAGTATTTATATTAATAATTAAAAAGTAATTATAAAAAGTAAAAAAATATATTAATTAGCTAAAAGAATAAGAAAAGTATTAATTAATAATAAACTTATTAATATACTTAATACTTTAAACTTATCTTAATTTTATATATATAGTATTTATTATTAATAAATACTTTAATAACTTAAATACTAAAGGGGTTTTAAAAATAATTATATTTTCTATCTTAGCTTTATTAAGATAAGAGGTATATTAATTAGTAAAAGGTTTATTAATTTATAAAAGAAAGATACTTTATTTATAATACTAACTTTATATAAATAAAAGTACTTATATTTTTTATATACTTTTTTTATTTTTAAAATTTAGCTTACTAAAGTTATAATAAAAATAAAAAACGCCTTATATAATTATAATACTATTATTAATATATTATACTATATAATTATAATAATAGCTATATACTAGCTATATTTTCTTTTAGCTATAACTTTATTAAATCTTTATTATTTTTAGTTCTTTTTATTATAATAAACTTTTTAAAAGCTAGGTATTTTATTTATAATTATTAAATTAATTTAAATATAAATTTACTTTATTTTATATATTATAATCTTAAAACTCTTAAAAAATAAATTATTATTATAGCTAAATTATATTAAAAAGGTTATTACTTAACTATTTCTTTTATAGCTAAGGCTTTTTAAATGCCTTATTTAAGACTATATAGTTAACTAAAAGAGGCTTATTTATAATTACTTAATAAAGATAACTATATATTATTATAAATAAAAGAAAAATATAAAATCTTTATTTAAGCCTATTATTAAATAACTTAAGGGTATTATATATAGCTTTAGGCTTTATAATATTATATTAATATAATTCTTATAGTAAAAGGTAAGATAATAATAATCTTATAGTCTTAAACTAAGAGATTTATATAATAATTAAAGTAGGACTTTTATATTTATAAGTTTACTTCTTATAATATAAAGTTATCTTATTTAAATAAATAAAAATTCTTATTTAAATAAATATAGCTTATATACTTAATAACCTTAAAATTTATTAATATTTATAATAACTATAATATGCTTTTACTAAAATAAGAAAAATATATAAAAAATATATTTTAATAAACCTATACTAAATCTATATATAAATATTTTTAAAATATTTATTTTTAAATTTCTAACTATATTTTTTCTATAAAGAAAAATTAAAACTTTAAATAAGTGTTTTTTAATAAAAAATTAAAATTATAAAATAAAACTAAAATATTAATATTTTATTTATATAAATATTATAAAAATATAAAGTGTATTAATATATATTTTATATTTACTAAGAAAACTTATATTAAAGTTATTTTAGATTTATAGCTTAAATATTTAGTTAAAATAGGTTTTAAAAAAAGAATATATAAAATTATATAATAATTAAAATACTAGTATTTTTTAAATATTTATTTTAATTTTTTATTATAGTTATTTTTATATATAAAGGTAAAGGTAGTTTTAGAAATTTTAAGTATATAAACTATTTAAT
>NW_020194734.1:0-23241 GCF_003025115.1 Trichoderma citrinoviride
ATTATTTTTTAAAATATTATAAGTATATTAGTTAATTTAAATAGTATTACTAAGTATTTAAATAATCTATAGCATATTCTAAATGCTGTTTTTTATTTATTTTTTAGCTTAATATAAATAAGGTTATAGGCTTTTTTAAGGTTAAGTGCTATAAACTATTTTACTTTAAATAACTAGTCTTTAATTTTAATTATTAATAGTAAAGGTATAATATCCTTTTTTATAATTTTATTAAGCTTTTAGTAGTTAATAATAAGTTATAGTTTTTTATTTTTCTTTAATATAAATATTATAAAGTATCTTGCTAATAACTTTAATAGTTTAATATATTCTTTTTATAATTAGTTATTAATCTATTCTTAAAGTATCTTAAGTTTATTTTAATTAAGATTATAAATTTTATAAAATATTAAGTTCTTTTTATTTTTTAATTTAATTTTATAGTCTTATTTTATATTTAATAATAAGCCTGTTTTAAGTTCTTTTTAAAATACCTTTTAGAACTTATAGTATTTATAAAGTATATTAGCTATTCTGTTTTTTAGCTTATTATCCTTTACTTTTTTTATTATTATATTAATAAAATATAAGTCTTATAATACTATATTAAGTGTTCTCTTAGCCTATTTTTATAGGCTCTTTTATTAATTATTATAATATTATAGTATAATATTTACTTTCTTATTAAATTTAACTTTCTTTTTTTATAATATTCTTTTAGCCTTTTCTTATTTTAATAGTATTTTTTTAGCCTTTTTAGTTTTTTTATATTTTCTTTATTTTTTTAATTCTTATATTTTTAATATTTTTATAGCTTTTTTAAGTAGTTATATTATTTTATTATATAATGCAGTAGCTTTTAGTACTAGGGCTAGGGATATTATAATATCTTATAGCTTATCTTAATCTAGTTATTATCTTTATTTTCCTTCTCTTAGTTAAGTATAGTTTTACTATTTTATATAGCCTTTTATCTAGTTAATTATTAAATTATATATCTTTAACTAATTATATCCTAAAAGGAGATTATACCTTTAGATATTTATAATATTAAACTAAAATAAATTAGTAAGTTTATAAAAGCTAATATTAAAGTAATTAGTCTTTTAGTTAACTATCCTTTTATTATATAAAAACTTCTATGCTTTAATACTTATAAGTATATATAGGCATTCTTTTAAATAGTTTAGTAGCTATAAGTAATTAACTAGCTAAGGTGTAATATAGCTTGCTATTACTTTACTATTAATATATATAGTAATTATATATCCTTTTAGTATTCTTTTTATTAAAAACTTATTCCTTTAATTAAAGTTTGTTTTTATTAAGTTAAGGTAGTGGTTATTTATTATACTATCCTTTATGCTAATGTTATTAATATTTATTTATATTTAAATAACTTCTAGTTTATAAGTATAGTACTTTTTATACTAATAGCAGCCTTACTTTAGTTTAAAGTGCCTTATTAAGCAGTAGTATTACTTAATATTTTACAGGTTAAGTATCTTATTCTTAAGGTTATACTTACTTACCTTTACTATATAATTTATAAGATTATACCTGCTTTATATAAGCTTCTTACTTACTTCTTTAAGTGCTTATTAGTATATATTATAAAAGTTATAATAGTACTTATTATAAAAGGTAAACTTAGGTTATTTATATATTATTTATTACTTTTAGTTATACTAGTTTATAACCTTATTTATAATATAGTCTTAATAAAAGACTTTATTATAGTTATTTTTATTCTTTTTACTATATTTTATAATAAATAGGTTTTATTTTATATAGGCTTTTATAAAGAGAAAATTTAATACTATTAGATTATTTATACTTTAATAGTATTATAGTTATTATTTATCTTATAGTTCTTTACTAATAGCTATTTTTATAAGGATTACTAATACTAATCCTTTTTTAGTTTCTTTATTATATAGTATAGGCCTATTTATAGCTCTTTTAGCTATTTTATTAATTAAGGGGTAAAGTAAGATTATATTAAAGATTGCTAGTTCTTAATTATTAAAGTAATAACTATAATTATATTTAGTATTATTAGTATTTTAAGATTTATATTCTTTATAATATTCTTATTCTGGTTTTTTTATTTATATAGCTTTTATAATCTTATTAATTTTAGCTATTTCTTATTATTCTTTTTAAAGTATCTTTTAGTTTTTATTCTAGATCTTAAGCTCTTTAGCTTTTATTATATTTAAGTTAGAGATTCTGTTATTATTATATTTATTACTTAGTAGTTAAGTAATAAAAGTATTAAAATACTTTTTATTCTTTAGTTTTTATAAAAACTATTTTAATCCTTACTTTTTATTAAGGTAGATTAAGTAATTATTATTATAGTATATTATTTAACTAAGACTTTTATAGTTTATAGTAAGTGCTATAGTGTTTATAAACTTCTTATCTTATAGTTTAGGTATTAGTAATTATTATTTATTATTATTCTTTTTTAATAGGCTATAGTAGAACTTCTTAATATATCCTTTCTTTTTATAATTAAAGCATTTAATATTTTATTAATTATGCTTTTTCTAGTTAATAGTATTTAAATCTATTAGTCTAGGTTTTTTATTATTATATATTATAATATTATATTTTTTCTTTTAGTTTATAAAGTTTCCTTATTAAAATAGTTTTTAGTTATTATGTTTTTTTATACTATATTCCTTATATTATTTATATAATTAATTATTAATTTAAGTTGCCTTTTTTAAAAGGGCTTTAAATAAGTCTAGGAGATTATCTTATATAAGTTTATCTTTTATTTTAGATTTTAGTCCTTAATAATAAAGTACCTTTTTTAAGGCATTATTTATATTAGTTTTAGCGCTAATCTAAATAAATTCTGCTATAAACTTTAAGCATAACCCTTTTTATTTAAGTTTAAGGAGCTAGTTCTTAGCTTCTTTCTTTTTATTAATAGCTTTAAAAATATCCTTAATTTATTATTTAAAGTGTTTATAATTATTATATATTACTATAGTAGTTACTTTATATTTACTAACTTTATTAATAATAGCTTTATAGTTCTACTAGTATAGTTTAAACTAGTCTTTAGCTGCTTTATTAAGTTAAAAAGTAGCAATCTGCACTTTTATTTTATTAATTAAGATAGTTACTAGGAAGTACTTAAAGTATATTTTTATATTTATAAAAAATGCTTTAGTCTTTTTTATATCTTTATTATATATAGCTAGTATAAGTAGCTTAATAATTTCTTTAAGTTATTTTTTATTATGCTAGGCTTATATATTATTAACTAATAGTGCTTACTATTAGTTTAGTTAAGCTTTTAAGGTTATAATTATAGCCTATTACTAAGCTTGTTCTTAGTTTACTTATTAAACTAAGGCTTTAAGAGCTATAAGTTATTAAAGAGCTGTATTTTTAGCTATATTTTAAGCTATTTACTTAAAATCTATTTATATTAAAGTTACTATATTAACTTATTACTATTACTTTTTTATATAAGTAATACTTTCTTTATATTTTACTGCCTAAAGGTTTAAGGTAACTTTTTAAATAGGAGTTATTATTATATAATAAACTAGTGTCTTTATAATTAGTAAGAATAGTCTTTCCTAAAGGATAAACCTAAGGTTTAAGGGTTTATATTAGTAAAGAGGTTAGGTTAAATATATTAATAGTGACTTATTATATAGCTAGTAATATATATAGTAGATGTTTAAGTTTTAATCTAGTTATATTATTACTAAGGTGCTACTTATATAATAATAACTGTCTATTTAAGCTATTTAAATAAGTAATATAAACAAGTCCTTATATAGCCAGTTATCTTAATATTCTTAATATACTTAATCCTTAAGTTTATTAAGTTATCTTTAATTTACTTAATAGTTAAGTTTATTAAGTAGTTCCTAATTAGTTAAACGGCCTGATGTTTATCTAGTGCTGTTTACTAAGGGTGGCCTATTTATTATGACTATAAGGTTAGGTTATAACAGTTAAGTTTATTATAAATAATAGTCTATTTATTAAAGATTAGAGTTAAGAGTTATTAACTACTTTAACAGTAGGGTTATTAGCGTTAATTAGTAAGTAAAAGTACACTAAATTTATCTATTATTAAATCTTTTAATCTAAAGAAGAACCAGAAGGGGGGAGCGCGGTTATGTAGCTGGGATAAAGGTTAAATAGATAGGCACAAAATGGACAAACTGGTGGTGTTTGTTCACATCGTCAAAAGTTGCCGAGAAACTCAACCGTGACTTCGCCTCTTCTCCGAATTGAGTTTCACTTGTCCGTGTTTTGGGTAAATAGATAAGGACCTCATGGACGGAAGAGACTGTCATGAGCCGTTTCGGGGGACAAACACATGTTCATCGTGAAGCTACCACTACTCTAGCATCAAGCTTTGGAGCTGTTTCTATTGCCTCTTTGAAAGTCCCAAAAGTATAACTCAATCGCCCGGAGAGATTTTGAAGGTAATGATATGCCTGATGAGCGGCTGAGCCCCTGTCGTAAGAGTTGGCGTTACAGATATGCCTCTAACTTCACGTTGGTAGTGCCGATGGTACATTAGTTGTTGTCGCCGTTCAGAGATCTGTGTAATCGTCCCATACTTGTGAGCCCTCGGTGTATCGACAAGGTTAGAGCCGGCCCCGACGATAGAAAGACTACAGACTGACTACGGTCATGTCGACAGCGGCTACTGGACGCGTTACCGATAACGCTTCAGCAGTACGTCGGCTGCGTCCCCAAACTTTGACTTTAGCATGGTTTCGCGAATAGTTTCCGCGATATATTCGTTCCCATCCAGAGGGCGAACATCGTGAACACAGTGGCTTAGCCCCATTGCTGCCAGCGTACCCAAAACGTAGGCCCGGCTCTCTGGCAGATGTTTGATCAGGGAGTTCAAGATTCGTAGTTGTCCGATGAAACGCCCATCTCCGGGAAGAAGGGTCGTCCCTGTTATGGACGAGTAGGATGTTGAATGGTTGATCGGCATGGGAGCCTCATTGCTGCTGCTGCTTGATGATCTGACTGGTGCCTCAGATATAATGGCAGTGTTGAAATTCCATGAGACAGCCTTGGCCGCGTAATCATTTGGCTCCGGAAAAATCTGGCATAATCTTGACGGTCCTGGATTGTCAAAGTAGCAGCGGCACGTGGAGAAAAAGGGAGCATTGTAGAAGTCAATTGCGTCTGCAGCACGAGCAGCACCGGCGAGGTTCTTTCGCAGCCGCTCCATGCTTATGACGATCGTTATGTAGAGCGCAACTTCTTGCATCAGCGCGAAAGTGTTTGCATTCGTCTCGGGCTCTGTCTCCAACGTTTCGAAAGGAATGTTGCCGAGGTTCAATCCATACACGTCTGGGCCGTGGACTCCATTGATAACAGGTCGATATGACTCGTCGCTCACTCGATACAGCGCCCAGTTGAGAACATCTTGTGCTTCTGCGTTGTCTGCAGACCAGTGGTAACGCCAGGCCAGCAAGTCCAGGAACATGGACTCGAGCTGCTGCTGAAGTTCGGGGACTGTGGTTGGGGTCTCCTCGCGAATGACGGTGCAATCGCCGGCGACCCATTGGGAACGTTCATTGAGGACTCGGTCGGTTTTCTCAAGAGTACTGGGGAGTGACGAGAGTATGTCAAGCAGCTTGTTCGTGTTGGACTTGTTTTCTGGGCACAATGACCATGGTATCGTCTTCCACTTCTCTTGTTCGAGAAAGGTGCCACGCCTTTGCACAAGCGCGTTAGCCAGCTATCATAGATTAGCATGTGTAAGTTGCGAGGTCGGCAGTACTCACCATTGTGAATCTGCAGGATTCGAACACTGGCAGGATTAACGGGTCTGTGAAGCATTCCGGCCCGCAGTGTTCCAGAATACGAGCCAGCCCTTCGTGGTGGACGAACCGAAGGTCAGAATCCACAGCAATCTTGACGATGTGATCAGCGTTTATGCACTTTTGGCTCTTCGGGATGAGCAACGAGTATCACTTGGTCTGAGAGCGTCCAGACTTACCGCATACGACCCCAGAATGGAGATGGGCTTGATGAGAGTCGCCAATTCTGATTTGGATGCTACCCCAAGCCTTGACTGAAGCCTTTGGAGGATCGTACCGTAGATTCGCTGACCCTTGTGCCGCAGGGGTTCGACGTGATGGTCCCGGCTAAAGATTCCATACGCGAGTGCCCGAAGGCTGTCGTAGCCAAGCTCGTCCGTTTGCTGAGTGAGATGCTGGCGCATTGGTGTATCCTGGAGGAAGATACTATGCATGTTGATCCAGCCGTAGGCGTCGAAGAAGTAGGAGAAGGTGACATTGTCGACGAACGGGTCGAGGTTTGGCTGACTGGTGAGAGGCTGCGTCGCCTGCTGGAGAGCCTTTGCGGTTTGCTTCACCTCGGGTTTCCCTCTGCGACTCCTGCCGCCGTCTCGAGATGATGGACCACCGACATTATCCTCATCACGACCTGGCGCTTCTGACGGGAATGAAGTCGACTGCCCGATTTTGACCAAGCTCGATCGACCGACTCCATGACTCTGGATTCTCAGGATTCGATCGTATCCCAGGCACTCATATCGCGACCTCTGGCACTGTGCACAACTCGGCTTCTGCTGGTCACATTTGATCCGACGGCGACGACACGTATGGCAGCTGGCACTGGTCGGCTCTCTACCCATTTCGCATCTCGGCGGAGACTTTGTTCTCTTTTCCTGTGAGAAGAAACGTGAACAAGTAACCTTCCATCATCTCCCAGCTCAATTCACGGCTGCCTGTCATCATGCATCACGTGATAGTCGCATCTTACTCTTCCGCCCTTTTCGTCCGCACATTCCGCTCAATTATGTCATACCTAGTACTACCTACTTGGCAAGGGTCTTCTTATATCGCATGGGATGCTCCCATATCAGAATGAGGAGGAGTATCAATCTTGATGCAGCATGAAGTATCACTGAAAACAGACTTGTGGTAAGCCATCGTGAGAATCAGTTCCAGATTCGGCCCAGAACCTCACGCTAGCTTTGGGGCGAGTTGCAAAAGCGCTTCTTGTCTACTTGTGTCAACTGGTTGCAGCAACCTGCTTCCATCGAAGCCTCATTGATTGACACTCATCAGCCTATTTCTTCCAATCTCTCGTGGCCGAAATGTCTTCAACAGCTTATCCAGCGCCCGTGACCTTTTACCAGTTTTGGTCTTCGGGCCCGGTATGTACAAATTCGTACTCGAGTCGCTACTTTCTCAGAATCTGGATACCACATCGCTATTTCACGCCAAGCATCGCCAAAAGTTTCCTCTGCCGCCGCCGCTTGCAAATCCATTGATGCCCCTCCAAGCCTGCTCAACGAGCCATCAGATTTCTGGACGCCGCCATTTGACACGCATTTACGATTCATATGCCAGATGAGAAATCATGAGTTGCTACGCGCATGAAACTGGCCTTTACTTTGACGCTTTGTAATGGGAACCAAAAGGGGTCCACGGGTTGGATGGTGATGCGGCTGAGATGGTGAGTGTATCGGCAACAGTATAAAGAGCGTCTTGATTCAACCTTCTCGACAATCTCAGCATCAATCAACAAACTTGGTCTCTTCTTTTCTTCTTACGGCCCTCACCATGAAGCAACACACCTCCCGCTACGCCGGTCTGACTGCCGCTCTCCAGCGCGTTGACTACAGCGGCAAAACAATTCTCGTCACCGGCGGCGGCTTCGGCATGGGCGTCGACATGTGCCGCTCGTTTGCAGCTCGCAAAGCAGCCCAGATTGTCATTGTTGGCCGTAACGCGGCTCGTGTTCAGACTTCTGCCGCGGAGCTCGCCGAAGAGTATCCCGAGACCAAGTTCACTCCCATCGCTGCCGACATCTCCTCCCAGGACGATGTGAAGAGACTCTTTGCGTCCCTTGATTCCTCACCCGCAGTGCTGGTGAACAATGCGGGCTACATGCCAGCTCCTACACCCTTCCTTGAAATTGATATGGACGATTGGTGGGCCGGCTACCAGATAAATGTGTATGGCTCAGTCAACGTTTCCCTGGCCTACCTGCGGCACCGAGCTGCCCAGCCCTCCGTCGATGGTCCCGGAGTCGTCATCACGCTCAACACGATAGCGGCATACCACTTTCCTCTACCAGCTCTGAGCGCCTACGCCTCGAGCAAGGCCGCCCTCGCCCGCTGGTCCGAGTGTGTTTCCGTCGACGTCCCGGCTGAGACTGCTCGATTCATCTCCCTTCATCCAGGCGCGGTCATGACGTCAATGGGAGAGAGGGCGGGTGTCATTGACTCGCTTGTCGTGACTGAGGCATCTCTCACAGGCGACTTTACGGCTTGGTTGGGCTCTGAGGAGGCAAGTTTCCTGGCTGGACGCTTCGTCTGGGCCAACTGGGACTGCGACGAGCTCCTTGCTCGCAAGCAGGAGATTGTCGAAAAAGAATTTTACAAGACTGCTCTAAATGGTGCTGAGACTTTGCCCTGGAAATAAACTTGTTTGGTAGCATGGCATAGATGAGCTGAGCACAATCACAGCATTTGACCTACACGACAATATGCATCACATCAATTACCCGATCTCACATATACTTTTGTTTGCTGTCCTTCTCATCTTCTCCTTGTTATGCTCTCTTTACTTGTGACATTCGATTGGTGTTGAGCAGTTATCGCATCTCGCATCTGCCGGGTTCGTTTCGTTGATCTTCTCCCTTCCATCCCTATTCATGTATAAACTCATGGCGCTGGAATATGCAAATGTATCACTGACTGTCAACTCTAGTGCAAACTTGCTGTGCTGACGAACGCAGACTGAGGAGGTTGGTAAGTTATGAGTGGCTGCGAATCATCTTTAAGACCTCCGTATAAGTGCTCACACCTTGAAAAAACAGAGGCAAGGTCATCCGCATGGTCAGGCCCTGGCTATCTTTTAACCCTTCAATAATGGCTCCATTGTTTTGACAAGATTGAAATGCAACCAATAGGAAATTTTCAGCTACACCTCGTCAAATTCGATCCTCATTATCGTAATTGTGGCTTGAACTTGTACGAAATGGAGGCGTTTTCCGACTCGTATTGGGCGGCATTCACGGGTGCGATGGCGGTTCACAAGCAGACGGTGCTCTTGTTCTGAGCCGTTTGTGCAAATTCTACGACACGCAGTATGGGGCATGGCAACATGCAGCACGTTCTACCTATCCATATCAACTGCGGGCGCGGTCTAATTGATCCCCAGTAAATATGTTGATGCTATGGAACCGATTTATTACAAGGGACACGGCACTGTCAGCTGCTCTAACAACTTACACGCACATGACTCGACCAAGGGGATAGTCACCAATAAAACCTGCACGACAGAACGGCTTATCATACTCCCGCAAAGTGAGATTCTTTCAGGTACACGAAGCCATGAGCCGTCTTGGCGGATGACAGGGCGCACCTAGCAGGAAAATATCTCACAGGGCCTCAAGCACGTTCGATAACTTCACCTCGAGCCCGTTGGGCATAATTGTGTAAAGTAATAATTGCACCAGGCATGACGAAGACCCCTCATGACGTCGCCCAATAACTAAGACCGGCCCTTCTATTGCTCCCGACCGAGCGGGCGGACAAGGTTGGCTGGAAGTTGTTCGCGAGGGGGGTCCTCCAAGTAGACAAACCCAAACAGCCACACCAACCCCGGCCTTCGCCCCAATACGGCTAGGGGGACGCTTAATATAAGTGTCAGCAGTATGAACCATTCGCTCGGGACGAGAACATCGTCCCCACCGTCTCTTGCTCCTTTCAACGCCCTGTCCTGGAGCTTGCTTCGACGAAGCTGGATTCTATCCACTGTCCGCCTGCTCATGTGCATTCCACGCGGACGTGTTCAGGGGAAGCTAGTCCCCCAGATCGGAAAGAAAATCGTTCCTTGGCTTCAGAGTTGCGCCGTGTCTGGGACCTAGCTTATGTGAATATCGATATCAGATGGTATTTGGAATTGGGGGTTTCAGGGTCTCGGCGTCGAAGAGGTAAGGAGTGAATGAATGATATTTAAGACAATGGCTGCTCTTCAAGAGGATGCCGTGTTCCTTAAACTTGGCCAGAAGCAACAGAGAATCCATCAAAGTTCCCTCCGCTCCTCCATCAATCATCATGCGTGGCACAGCCCTCGCCTCCGCCGCCATCGCCGCCCTGGCTTCCCATGCCAGCGCAAAAACGATCACGGTCGATGTCGGTCCTAACGGTCAATTTGCCTTTCAGCCAAACAACATCAAGGCAAGCGTCGGCGACGTCCTCTCCTTCAACTTCCACCCGGTCAACCACTCGGTCGTGATGGGAGACTTTTCAAATCCTTGTGCCCCGGCCAAGACGGGAGGCTTCTTCTCCGGGTTTATGCCCGTGTCAAGCGGAGTGGGCGTACGTATCTGAAGCCGTTACGAGATAACACTCGCCTAACAATGCCCCCCACAGAGCCAAACGTTTGACGTGACTGTCAATACGACGGATCCCATCTTCTTCTACTGCGCCCAAAACACCTTTTCTCACTGCATCAGTGGAATGAGCGGCGTCGTCAACGGTCCTTCGTCAGGAAACACGTTAGAAGCGTACCAGAGCGCCGCCAAGTCCGTTAAGAGCGCATCAAATCCCGACACCGTCTTTGGAGGACGTCTGGTCGCCAATGCCGCCGCAACAGAAACCACTGCTGCTCCAGCCAGCACTACCTCTTGCACTACCACCAATAAAGCTCCCAACAGCAATGGGTATAAGCGGGACACTTGCTCTGGGGCTGGTTCTGTTCAGGCGTCCGTTGGAATCGCCGCGTTGTCTCTTGGTATGGCCCTGCTGCTGGCCTAGTTTTGGGGTAATACGGAGGCTGCCGAGCTTGGATACCCCAATTGACATTCTATTACACAATTACACATAATGATTAATTGAACTGTTATACCCCAATCCTAGGGTCCATTTAAACTGCAATTCACTACTCATTGTAACCGAGATGCTTGCGTGACACTCGATATACATCACAACGGCGGGTTTATTAGTCTGCGGAACTGTTTCCCGGATAATAAGCACTCTTAAGCACTCTGAAGTACTGCTGCTCCTGGAATGAGCGTGTCACGAACCTGGAGGCGTCTCTACTGAGGATGCCTGGTTCTCTAAACCATTTTCGTTTTCAAGAAGTATAGTGTCGCCATAACCAGAACAACTTCTACTCTTTAGGTTTGAAGCATAGGCTATGCGCCTATATCATAATCATCGGTGCGGTCTCAGGCAAGCAAGTATGGCCATCTTGAAGATGCGGATAAAGATTATTGTTAAGTCTGGAAAGCTTGATGTCTCATGGAAAAGAATCCGTCGACTTGCACTTTTTTCGGATGACATGAGGATGTGCCAACCGCACTCGCCTCTCGACGCCGACATCTTATCAATTGTGAGATGCTGTAATGAATCAGGGCTCTCTGACCAAACTCAGCTTGGTGTTTCTTCCAATGTCTTGCCAGAGACACTTAATTCAATTCATACTCAAGGGTTAACAGGATGTTAACGCATTCTCCAACTCTACATGCCTTTTGAGCCAAATGGCTCCTGAGCATTGAAGCTTCTTTCTCTGGCCTTTCAAGTAGACATGGCGTGGACAAATCCCCTGTCGCTTCTCCACCTGTTGAGCTTTACCATAGTGCATACATCAAAATATCGACTTTCACTCTGAAGGCCGGTTTTAGCTGCAATGTCACCGATTTCCGTGCCTAGATGGATATCACCCTACCTTACTGATGCAAATCTGCCCATCTATCATGGCGACGGGCCACTGCTGCGCAACGAGTACCACATGCACACAGCCAATCAATACCGCATTTGAGGAAATAGGATATGCAATGTGACGCTCTATGAAGGTTATTTCGGAAATGCACCTGCTTAATACGACGTCTATATCCTTCGGGTGATTCATCGTCATTCTATCCTCTGCTGCAAATGACAGTCCAACAAACAAGGGACTCAAGGTATGTCTTCAGCCTAATATGCATCCCCAAGAATCACAAATCATGCGGCACTGCTAGTGTGCAGTTGTATTTACCTTCAATATGACCTTGCTTTCCACCTCGGGCCTTAACCAACATGTGGGGATGAGACGCGGCACTTGACCTGGAGAAAAAATATGCCGTAGGATAATAGATCCTGGACAGGGTGGCATCATGCCCGAAAATGGCGATGCAATTTAGCCATTATACACGATCGGATAACTCCCCGCATTGCTAGATCGGAATGCGTGTCGATCCCCCTCATTGTATGAGAGAGAACGTATCGTCGAGAGTTGCTTTTCCGTGGAGTATATAAGACGGCGCGTGAAGTGACTTTGAGTCATGGTTTCACTGTAGATATACAGGGAATACAACCAAGCGGCCAAAATGCTACTCAAGCATTGGAAAGCAGCCGCCTTTGCGGCCGCCTCCATCGTCTCCCAGGTTGAGGCCGGCTTCCTGAACTTTGGCCGTGATGCGTCATCGACAAAGCCCCAGAATAAAGATCAGTTCATTGAGTCTTTGATATCCAAGTTGACTCTGGAGGATCTAGGTAGGCCATAGATAACAATAATCTACCAGCCCAGAGCTAACGTCTATAGTTTTGCAATTACACCTCATGTTTGCCGACGACATTGTCGGAGCTGCTTCACACAATGAGTTATACGGTATAATACATTTCCGCCCACTTGCTCATATCAAGCTCTCCTAATCCAGCCCGCGTCCAGACCAAACGATGCATCTCAGCCCGAAATCCCCAATCGGAACCATCCACGACTGGTACCCCATGAACAAATCCTACTTTAACACGCTACAAAAACTCCAGCTGGAAAAATCTCACGTCAAGATCCCCATGATGCTCGTCGAAGAGTGTCTTCACGGCGTCGGCTCGTTCAAACAGTCCCTATTTCCCCAAAACATTGCCATGGCAGCTTCTTTCGACACCGGCATTGTGTACAGGATTGGAAGAGCCATTGGGACGGAGGCAAGGTCCATTGGCATTCACGGCTGCTTCTCACCTGTTCTCGATCTCTGTCAAGATCCTCGCTGGGGACGTTGTCAAGAGGATTTTGGAGAGGATAAAATCCTTACATCTCACATCGGGGCGGCCTACTCCTCTGGTTTGTCTAAAAACAAGTCCTGGTCTGATCCGGACGCCGTGTTTCCCATCATGAAGGTAAGTGTGTCGCGAGTATGGTGCTTTCTGCGTCAGCTAACAAAGTAGCACTTTGCCGCCCACGGCTCCGCCCAAGCAGGACACAACACCGCACCGTTTACGGGTCTCGGCATTCGACAGATCAAGCAAGATCTTCTTGTACCTTTCAAGGCTAATTACGATTTGGGAGGCGCGAGGGGAGTGATGATGTACGTAAACTACGGAGATTGAGGGTATTCATATCAACTCACATGCACAGGTCCTATAACGAGATTGATGGCGTGCCAAGCAGCGTCAATACGATGCTATACGAGACGTTAGACAGCTGGGGCTATGATGGCATTATCATCGGCGACGACACGTGAGTGTGACTGACCTGACTACAGACTGTAACTTACACCTAATATAGGGCTATGCGTAACCTTCTCACAGAGCATAGAGTATCCGACTCTGAAGCAGACACGCTTCAGCAGTGGTACAATGCAGGTGGACAAATTGACTTTTACGACTTTGACCTGGACAGCAAAATAAATGTAGGTAGCCAGACATATGACACAGCTGGCAGACACTTACAGAAATAGATCACCAGAGCTCTCGTCGCCAACGGGACCGTCCCACTCAAGACTCTCCAATCCCACGTCCGCAAGATTTTGGGCGTCAAATGGGACCTCGGCCTCTTTGAGAATGCCTACATCCCAGAGGACATTGATCCCCTGGCAATCGTTGCGAGCCACCAAGACGTTGCCTTGGAGGCCGCGCACAAAAGCATCGTTTTGCTCAAAAACGACAACCAGACACTCCCGCTGAGTTCCTCGAAGAAGAAGATTGCGCTCATAGGGCCCTTTGCTGATACCATCAACCTCGGCGATTATTCCGGCGCTCTTGGCCAGTATCCCGCCAACTACACGCATACGCTGCGGGAGGGGATTCTAAGCCATGTCAAAAAGTCTGGCCACTCCGTTCAAACGAGCTGGGGCACAAACTCATGGGAATACAACAACCAATATGTCGTCCCAGGCTACCTTCTCTCCTCGAACGGTAATTCTGGCGGGCTCAAAGCGACGTACTATGCTGGTACAAACTTTACCTCTCCCAAAGCAACGCGAACAGAGGTTCCCGCGCAAGACTGGGGCCTTTATCCCCCTCCCGGTCTTTCCTCCAACAACTTCAGTGCCGTCTGGGAGGGCCAATTCGAGTCACCCACCGACGTCGACGTCAACGGATGGATCGGTCTTGCCATTGGACCAAACAGCACTTCAAAGCTCTACGTCGATGGAAAGCTGATCTCATCGAGGGGTTACAGTGGCACAGGAAACCTTTTGGGCACAATCGAAGGATACGGCTGGACACAAGCCAACTCCACCCTTCCTCCTCAAGGCGGCGTAGAGTTCACGTTCAAGAAAGGTGCGAAGCATCACGTGCGCATCGAGTTTCAGTCGTGGAACAACTACAAGAAGACGGCCAACGTCAACTCTGTCAACTCACAGCTCATCTTCTGGTGGAACCTCGTTTCTCCCAACGGCGAGGCCCTTCAGCAAGCCGTGTCCATTGCCAAAGACAGCGACATCGTTATCCTCGCGGTGGGAGCTGCTTGGAACAGCGACGGGGAGAGCGGAGACCGGGGCACACTGGACCTGGCACCCAGTCAGGAAGAACTGGCAAAGAGGATATTTGCCCTCGGCAAACCTGTGGTGCTTGTTCTTGAGGGCGGAAGACCATTTGCCATTCCCGACCACTACGAGCAGTCGGCGGCCGTATTGAGCACCTTTTTCGGCGGGCAAGCCGCCGGACAAGCCACTGCAGACGTGCTTTTTGGCACGTTCAACCCCGGAGGTCGTGTCCCGATTACCGTTCCCTATTCAGTTGGCCAGTTACCTGCTTATTACAATTACAAGCCGTCCGCTCGGGCAGCGCAATATCTCGACATTCCGACTGACCCCATCTATCCCTTTGGATACGGCCTTTCCTACACGACCTTTGAGACCTCTGCCCCCACCGCATCCATCAAAGGCAGCTCAAAGCGATCTAGCATCGATGCTCGAGCAAGCCAGTCCTTTGGCACGGGTGATTGGATCAACTTTTCAGTGACCGTCCAGAACACTGGCTCGGTTGCTGGAAGCTATGTAGCACAGGTATATCTTTTGGGCCGTGTGTCGACCATCACCCAGCCAGTGAAGCAGCTGGTCGGCTTCCAGCGCGTCTATCTCGATGCTGGTGAGAAGAAGACTGTGGACATTGAGCTCGAAGTCGACAGGTATCTCAAGATACTCAACAGGAAGTACGAGTGGGAGCTCGAGAAGGGGAGCTACACATTTGCTCTGCTCGAGCATGGGGGGAGCAATGCGGACACATCCAAGAATGTGACGCTGGAATGCGTTGGTTGAAGAGGTAGTGCTCTGCTTAATTCATGCTTGTATTGAAAGTCGTCTAATATGAGATTTTGAACACGTTTCATGTTCGATGAGTCTGAGCCACAGCAGCGCGAATTCCACACAGCAGAACCCGGGCGGTACAGAAGCCGAGGGTGCGTAAAGGGTTTATCTTAATATAGAACGGTGCTGCTAAATTCAGAAGGCTTGGTGCGCGGGCCGCATGAGCTTATTGCGAACTCACGTGTCGTCCCGTTGGGAAAGATCGGGACCCCGCTGGTGCCTTGTAACTTCCCGATTAACATGCCATCACGCAAACAATGCACAGCTTGATGAATATGTGGATTATATCTATATACAGAGTCTATGTGCAACGTCGCCAGTGCAACATGTCTAGCAGTACTGGCAGGCTCCCTCAGGGCAGTATCTGTACCATTGTTAGCTTCGCACCAAACATAGGGACCCGGCAACACACACCCGTGACTGCAAGTGAAGCTGCAGAGGCCAGAGTACGAGGACGGCTCGCCAGCAACGGGGCATCCGTCCCGTCCATCGCCGGCCGGAGGAGCGGGAGCCGTGCCGAAGCTCGTGCAGACGCACGGGCCGACAGGGCAGTAGCCGTAGCTTTTTCCATGTCAGCGGAGGCACAATACAACCGGAAGTGTGACTTGACTTACTTGCAAGAGAAGCTGCAGAGACCAGCAAAGTTGCCAGACTCGCCAGGAGCAACCTCACCGCCGTTGCAGTTGGTGGGATCCGCGGGGACGGAGCTGCTCGTCTTGGAGGGGCCACCAGAGCTCGTGGGGGTGGCGGGCGGGCTGGCCGGGACGGAAGGATTCGTGCCCAGGGAAGGCTGCGGCAAGCAGGTGGTCACATGCAGACCGTTGGTCAGCGAGGTCAGACCGTCGTGGCCCAGAGGGTCAGACGGTCCGGCGGGCAGCTCGCCGACGTAGGCGTTGAAGTTGTAGATGCCGCAGTTGCACACGTTGGTGATGTCCATCAGCGAGGTTCCGGACAGGACGTTCTGGCCATTGCGGCTGACGACGAAGCTCTGCTTGCCGAGACCAGCAGGCACGGTGTTGAGGGTTGCGCCGGCCGGGACGTTGAAGGACTGCGAGTTGCCTCCGCTGGTGACGGTAAGAGTGGCAGCAGACTTCAAGAGAGTGACGACAAAGACGTCATCATCCATCGTCTGCCAGCCGTTGGGAATTCCCTCAAAGTAGTTGCCGCTGGCATTGTTGGCAGGCTGGTTGGCGGTCGTATCAGTCGCGTCGCAGTTGAGCGTCTTGAGGTTGCGTCTGTCTTTCGTTAATCATCCGTCTCCCGTTCTCGTAGGCTGCAATACTGACCGGTACCAGTAGACGACATGCTCATCCGTAATGTAGTTTGCCACGTTTGTGTCTTTGTTCTTGTAGGCAGCAATGAAGGGCTTGGAAAGAGTCAACCAGCCGTCGTGGGGCATGTCGTTGACCCACTTTGAGCCGCCGTCGTCTCCGTGAATGCTGGACAGAGGCCCGACATAGTGACTCTCACCATAATCATTCCAGGTGATCATTTCGATCATGGAGAAGTCGCTCAGAACAACTTCCTGCCATCTGGTATAGATTTGCTCATTGGATGGGAACACAAAATTCTTGCTGTAATTAACCTCAGGGCCGTAGTGAGTCGAAAACCATGGAGAAACAGGCGCCATATAGGTCTTGCCACCCAGCCAGGCCTTGTAAGAAGCATCACCATCGGCAATAGTCACGTTGGCACCAGGGGTCGGTGCCTTGTTGTTGCCGTTGGTGTCCCAAGCCTATCCAGCACGTCAGCATCGGCAGCCTCAAATCTCTCCTCAAATCTCCCCTCAACTCTCGAGACTTACCTGCCAGCTGAAGGCTCCATCGATGCCATCGGTGCTCGACTGGCCGGGATGGAAGTTGGGAACGAAGTAGGGGTTGACGCCGGAGGCAGCCTTCATGGCATTGGCATCAAGGCCGTCACCGGCGAACGAAGAGACAAACGGACGGCCGTCAACCTGGAGCTGGGCGGGGTGGCCTGCATACTGCGCGACCTTGGCTCCGACTCCAGCCGCATCACTAGGGCTCCACCAGTTGAAGTCGAAAGAGATGAAGACCTTCATCCCATTGTTGGCAGCCGACGTGTAGGCGTACTCCAGCTGTTGATCGGTATACGAGTCGGTGCCGATGTTGAGGGCAAAGGCATCGATTCCCGCGGCTTTCGCCTGCTGGAAGTCCGCGTCATACTGCGATGCAGAAGTGCGGTCTCCTACAATGCCAATCTACAGAACATGAGATTAGCTGGGTAGTCACCAAAGGACCAGGTATGCATACCATAAAGTGAGCAAACACGAGTCTGTCAGCCGCACTCTGTCTCGACTCAAGAGACCTGACGTTGGAGGCGGCATTGGCAAATGAAGACAGAGATGCTGCAGCAGCAAGGGCACTGAGCCCGAGGCGACGGAGGCTCGCCATCGTCAACATTGTGAGTGATTGAACTCGTTTGGCGTGATGAATCTCGAACTCATAGAGGGCACCTGCCCGACCCTTTATATCTTTCCGACATCCTCTCCTTAACCAGAGCGATAGTCCCGGCCATACTCTGTATGAAACATGCCATCAAGGTATAGCGATCGGTCCGAAGCGAAAGCCTGGCCCCAAGTCATCCTGCCCCCCCCTATCCATCTCGATCCCCAAAGGCTCTAGCGCACCCACCGCGCCTAAAGCGAGCTAAGCCGAAAACCATATACTCGAAAACTCGACGCCCTACGTGGCGGCCGGAACGGTACAAGTTTGCTTCATTTCTGGGCATCTTGGAGACTTGCCGCAAGGCTGTCTATCGGTCAGGGCGAGCCCACCTGAGTAAACAAGAAATGCAAAATTGCGGATGATGTACGGAAGTGCTATAGAATTCCACACGGCTTACACTGGAGATGCGCACTAGCTGAGCCCTGGCAGTTTTCAGTATACAATGCCTACAATATGCAAACTGGGATGCTCCATGTCATAGGTCCTCATATAAACAACACCACCAGCCGAGCAGATCGATCCTGAATCCCCTGAATCCCATTGCAACAAGGCATCCGATGCCTCCTCAGGTCAAAGGATTGATCTTTTGCTTCACCTGTCGAAGGAAGTCGCAGGGAGTATACAGTTAGACACCGAGATCCGCCGAGTAAGCCTGGAGTTGCCGCCGTGAGCCACCGCCTATACGAGGTTTCTCACTTATGGCACGACACACACAAACTTTTGCTTCCTCATTTGCCAATTAGTAGAGCTGAACGATCCCACGGGCTCGCGACCTGCCAGACTCAGCCGTGGTTCGAATGTAAATTGCCAGGGCCGAGGAATGCCAACGTCAGGCACCTTAAATTAGCCAGGGGGCCTGCGTCCCCATAACTAGCTAAGCCGTGCCGGGATTTGCCACCAACGGGAGGCGCCAATCATCGTTGAGACGGTAAAGTGTGAATACGATACTAGAAGAATGCTGGAGATGAGAGGCAAAGAGATGCTGCGGATTCCGACAGATACCGCAGTCCGTAGAACCGCGAAACGCCGGTCAAGTCCTGTTCCAAGACTAACTTGTCCAATCCCGATCCGATCGATGAATTTCGAGCTATTCAGAATTCAGAGAGGTGTGCCCCAGGTTTCCTATTTCTCCGCCAGTTTGGTGAGGGCCGAGGTCCGTGGACGGACATTTGCAACAAGTCCGTATGTACTTGTACTCATGTTGTCTACGGCCTGCAAGTCGAGTTGTCTGGCACTTGATGCCCGATATTAAGTTCACAATAGGCTATGTACTGGCGTCAGAGGCTATCCCGACGGATGACCACAGTGTCTTGCGATTCGCTCGTTCTCCGCTCTCATACTCTGGGGTAATTGTCCCGACCTGCAGAGGAGACTCAAATCGCCACAGTTTGGGGTGTACTCTAGCTATGTGGTCGCAATAGGATCAGTAACGAAGCAATATTCTTCCATCGTTCCACCGATTCAATTAATTCAGGACTCAAGCAACCACCAACACGAAGAACAACCACAACCCGTCAGCAACCAACGGAAACAAAAAGCCGGAAACTTACCCCTGCAACGCAAGAAGGCTGACCACGAACCAATTCCACCGGTGGGTGTCCTCTCGCAGTTGCTCCATCTCGTCTAGCATGGCCTGCTCCCTCACTCAATGCCACCCATAATGGACATAATCCTCACGCCCGGCGGGATGATGGGCGCTCGTCGGTGGGATGGCGGGCATGCACTCCTGCGTCTGATCCCACGCTACGAGGTATGCAGGCTGGCCTAGGAGAATAGGGCACTTTGGAGCTGATGGCTTTAGCAGCGATGCAACCGGAGCTAGGAATTTTACAGACGGCAAATTATCATAAGATCTGAAGAAGTGAGCGGGCGTTAACAACTCTCGGTGCAGGGCTTTTGCGGCAGTGGCGCTACGTCTTATGGTTCTATTATGCTTAAGTCGAAGGTGCTCTGCTGCGAATGAATGTGAACATCAGTATCCTTCTGTATTCGCAGAGTCTCTGGCTTCAATTCTTCCAACGGCCGCAACTCACCATCCACGAGTAAACACCCGAGTGCTAATGAGCTGGCATGACTCGCCCCCAACTCATGCAGCGCCAGCGGGGCATCCACCCAGTATAATCAGATCTCGCCGCGGTCATACGTGCGAGATGCCAAACACAGAAGGACGTTAAGCCCGCACCCATGCAACCCATCAGCAGTAAGCCGCGTATCCGCTCGGCAGAGGCCCAGGTAGTGCCGGCAGGTCATCTGGTTGGTCGTACCATAAGCAGGACCGTCCAATCATTCCCAGACGGATATCCAGGAGCCTGGAGTGGCATTCAACGTTCCTTTCGCTCTCCGTCATGTTCCGCCAAGGCCTATCGTGATCTTTCCCGTTGCCT
Source organism: Trichoderma citrinoviride (assembly GCF_003025115.1). Taxonomy (NCBI): domain Eukaryota; kingdom Fungi; phylum Ascomycota; class Sordariomycetes; order Hypocreales; family Hypocreaceae; genus Trichoderma; species Trichoderma citrinoviride. Next base: position 20,417 of record NW_020194734.1, read on the forward strand.
AATTCATAGTGTTCAGTTCTCAACCCCCTTCACATGCGGTCCGTCGCTGTACTCGAACCCCTGCAACTTCACGACAAGCGCGCTCAAAGAGAGGAAGTAAGCAGCGCTTTTTGCACTAATAAGCACGTAGACACAGATGAGCATTGGGCAAGGACTTTACCACCGGCGTTTAAAGCTCCTCGCCAAAAATACCACACCCAGTCGCCAACTCGCGCATGAAAGTCCGGCAGTCATCAGCGCCTCTGCACGGAATAGTGTCCAGCGCTTTGTCGCGCCCTGCAGAGAAACAGCAGCTGCAAAATTTTCCCCGGCCATTTACATACTTGTCATCTCAAAGCCACTCGGACATCATGCTTTTGTCGGAGCAGTCTATGGCCGAGGATCCACGCGATGGCTGTGCAACGCTCTTGACTAGAGGTTGGGTATATCAAGAGTAGCTGCAGTCGCGCCGAATGCTTCACTTTACACTCAACAAGCTGAACTAGGAATATCTCGAGACGAACCGATGCGGGCGTGGCTGGCACGAGAGCAACATGGGCCACTAAAGTACTCGAGAGTTAAAAGAGCGATCTCCCGCAGACAAAGCATGAGTCGAATGTATTGGAGGTTATGCAAGGCGGCCCCTGACGGTAATCACCAACAGACTTCCGGCTCTGGCAGGGATCGGTAAGGCGATTACGGCGGTCAGAGGGTACGATTCGGCCAAGTACCTTTGCGAGATGTGGGAAAGGGAACTCGAGGAGTCGTTCTTTAAGTAGCCAACCGAACCTCCTCGAGTTCGGCCTGCGATTTGGCTACCATCGCAATCATGGGCTTGTGTGGTTGCGATGTTGAATGCTGGAAAGAATCGTAGACACTGAGTCCTTGGGAAGCAACGTAGTCTATGCCGGAGATGCTCTCCTAGGCAACATGGTAAGCCGCATGCTGTCTTTCCGGATATGTCGCTTCTAAAGTCGTGTATCATAGCCATGAGTGGGCCGATATTTTAATTGCCAAACAATAAGAAGGACTGGATGTTTCGACCAGTGAGATAGCCACGGACGAACTCGGATGAAAGCTTGGAGGGCTGTTTGCCACTTTCAGCCCAGACTACGGAGTACACATTCTTCCGTTTTCATGTTGTTATGATTCTTCCTAGAGTGGCTATCCTTGGCTATTCCCCATCCTAGCAAGTTGACATCTTCTATTGATACTAGGTATACCTAGAAAACAAATTACACTCCTTATTATTGTTATAATATCCTTCCAGTTTAAGAGAAGCTTCTATTGATATCGAGTAACTAGACTATCTAATAGTAGGAGTGAGAACAAGATGAGGCAGCCGGGCGGTTGTTACAAGCCAAACTATAGCGTGCTCAAAACTGGCTGGCAAAAGGCTTTTCCTCTAGACCAGTGCCTTCATCTTCTCAATGGCTTTTTCCGTAGTCCACATCGCGTTCGTAATGAAACGATAGTTGGTCATGGCAGCAGCGTATCCATCACCCTCGTCATTCTGACCCCCAGCAATAGCATCGCGCACTATGGCGACTTCGAACCCATACTCTAGGATATCACGAACATGATTCTCCAGACACAGGTTTCCCACAGGGCCCGCCACGATAACCTTTTCAATACGTCGCTGTCTCAGCTGCCTAATCAAATCGTTCGAAAGGCACGACAGTCCCTTGTGAGGGGACGTGTTGACCGTCTTGCCATCCATAAGGTACTTCTTGAGCCGCTCGGGATAATCAGCACCAGAACCGTGAAAGCCCTGAAGATCAACGGGATCCTTTCGGCCCACAAAACCCGCGGGAAGATGGGCAAGATAGTCGACAATTGCAGAGCCCGGAGCAACCCACTGATGGTCGGTAGGATAATAGTAGTGCGGGGAGTGGATCACGTAGATGCCATTCTCTTGCGCAGTCTTGAGGAGTTGTTCAATGTGATCGTACACGTTGAGCTCTTTGAACTTGTCTTCGATCATAGGGTAGTAGCTTCCGAACGGCTCAAGGAATTCGTTTTGAAGATCAGTCACCACGAGCGCCGTGTGCTTCTTCTCCCCCAGCTGCATCTCCGGGTTGTGGTGGGTAAATGTGAAGGGCATCTTTGCGGCTATGAACTGGTGCGTGCCACGATGTTGGGTAAGAGTATTCTGGAAATAAGCTTTGGTAGCTTGTATGTGCTAAGGGTCTTATAAGTTGATGGGACTATGTCTATGTGAGTGGTGTCTTTGAAGCGGTTGTGGTGATGGACTTACATATATAGCAATACGATAGTTACATCATAAGAGTCGTACCGTAACACCGTTGACGGTGATTCCTAAAAACAAAGCTTGATACAGAGATCACAAGCACGTCTGTTTGTCTGTTTCGAGAAATTGCTTTCCAGATTTGCAACTGCCGAACTACAGCAATGGTAGGCAGTGGCCAAACTGGCCGCTACATGTAGGGTATCCCGATTGCCCGGGACCAAGCAATAGCAGGCTATGAAAGTACAATTCATATTTCCTGGTTGAGTTAGCCGTTCGTTGCACTTTCGTAAGCGGGTCTGACTGATGTGGCTGCTCATGGGCATTGTGCCTGATGACACACGCAAGCACTGACACGAGCACTGGAACTTTTTGCAATTTGGTCAAGAGATATGTGCCCGGAAGTAGCAGACATTTGAAGAAGATTGCGAGAATCCAAATCATATTATCTACTGCAGTTAGGCGGTTGAGGTTTTGTAGTAAGCAACCGCCCGGATACTGTGGAGGTTAAACTTGGCTTACCTAGTCCATGTAACCCAACCTCAGCTGAGCGACGCTTCTTCACTCATGAATGTCATCAACCTTCGTAAATTAGAGG
>NW_020194734.1:23486-44975 GCF_003025115.1 Trichoderma citrinoviride
ATTTGGTTCAGATAACAAAGGAAAAGCTACAGTCACTTGACGTCACCCCATATGGAATATCATCACTTGGATTGATACCTATAGCTAATGTAGTAGTGTGTGAAAAAGTATAAGATAGGTCGGACGTTGCTGTTAAATGGTTCTGGTCGACATCAGCTTGTCACTACCTGTCATCTACCACAGCTCAAAGCCTTGCTTGAGAGAAAATATACAAACCTCGTTTTCAGACTCAGACTTACTACACCAAACATGACTGTTCCAAAGACATTTAAGGCGGCTGTGGTGCCTGAGCCCAAAAAGCAACACATCATCGCCGACCGATCATTGCAGCCTCTGCAGTCCGGCGAAGTGGCCATCAAGATCACTGCGACTGCCATCAACCCAATCGATTGGAAGATGCGTGACCACAACGTGATCCTCCAAGAGCTTCCCGCAGTCCTGGGATCGGATGGCGCGGGCGAGATTGCAGCTGTCGGACCAGACGTCTCAGATTTCAGCGTTGGCGACAGAGTCTTCTTCCAAGGAACCATCGGAAATTACGATGCATCTACGTTTCAGCAGTTTGCTAACATCGACTCGAAATTGGCGGCCAAAACCCCAAGCAACATCAGTGACGACGAAGCCAGCACTATTTTTGTCACGAGTGTAGCGGCTCTTGTGGCGTTTTATGACAGGACAGGTCGTGAGTTGCCCGCGCCGTGGGACAAGGGCGGCGATAGCGTCGGCAACAATGCTGCCATTGTCATCATTGGCGGCAGCTCTTCCATGGGACAGTACGCCATCCAAATGGCGCGGCTGTCTGGATACTCCAAAATCATTACCAATTCGAGCCCGCAGCACAAGGAGTTTCTCCAAAACCTAGGCGCAACGGCCGTGCTGGATCGGCAGGCGACAGCTGACGACTTTGTCGCGGCGGTGGGCTACACGCCGCTCGACTTCATCCTGGATACCATCTCCGCGAGAGTTACTAAGCAGCTCTCTGTGGACATCGTCAGAGGAGCCAAGGTGACCAAGGCAGAGGTTACCAAGATCGTAATCGTGCTCATCCCAGACCTGGACTTTGAGGAATTCGACGCCGAACAGGAACCAAAAGCCACCCTCCACAGAATCCTCGGCGTTGGCAGCTTTCCTCAGCTTCGATACCTCAGCGAGCCGTTTGTGAAGCACCTCGGCGGCGAGGATGGTTACATTGCCCGCGGGTTATTCAAGCCTAACCGGCTAGTGGTCGTGCCTGGTGGTCTGGCTGGCGTGGACCCCGCGTTGGAAAAGAGCAAGAAGGGCGTTTCTGGCGAGAAGGTCGTGATCAGACCTTTCGAATGAGCAGAAGCTTTCGCGTTAGTAAAGCGTCAAGCATCAGACCGTATAATATAGAAGTAAACATTTACATGCAAGACGGAACACCATAATGGCTGTTGGGCCGAATAACGAAGAGAGATTGTCGCTGTCAACCTGTTCCGCTCTCTTCTGTCTTGTGCAAAGGCTTGGTGATAGTTGGTAAACAAAGCTGCTGTTCTGACCTGTCCTGTTGTCTGTTGCTGTAGTTGTAGCCAACAGAGCTAATAGCAGCATCAGCAGCATCAGCGAGTAGCGGGTAGGACGGGCAGAGTGTTAAACCATGGACGGCGTCTCTCAGGCAGACTATTACCATCTTTTGACGGATAAAAGTAGACACAAAGGCTGCGATTGTGACACCATGATGCATTCCTTGAGCGACTGCAGAGGAGGATTGTTGATTACCATATGCAATATTTGCACTTGAAACTTGCATCATTCAGAAGCCTCTTGACTGGTTGATACTGCCATGCGATTATATTGAAAGAAAGTCTAGTCTATGTACTCCGAATCTTCTAGTTCCATGCTGATATCCCCAAATCCACCCCGCTGATCCCAAAACCAAATTGCGCTCTAGATAATGAAAGGAAAGACAAATGCCAACTCATAGATAATCTCGTAGGAAAAGAGAAGCTTAGAATCCACTGTCAGGGTTGGGGTTGGCGCGCTCGAAACCGCCCAGTCTGCCACCCTGGATAACAGGAGGAACGACAGGCACAACCTGAGCCGCAAGCTCCCTCTGCTTCGAAAGCGTGTTTTGGCTGTCAAAGTTCTGGTTCACGGCGAGCAGCATGCCCTTGGTGCAGTGCGCGCCCTTCGGCTGAGGGCAGTAGAACCAGAGCGGGTCATTGTCGATGACCGTGAACTGGTAGACGTTGGGGTTCTGGCCCTCGGAAGTGACAAAGTTGAAGCCGGCGAACAGGCCAGTGCCGTCTGCAAGGGGCGTGCAGGGGTGGGCAAAGTCGGATTGCGCAATGGAGTGGTTGGCGGCGAGGAAGTGAATCTGTGGATATGCTTTAGCCTTTGTCGTCCGTATACTTGCCTTCCAGTTGAAGAAGACCTACCTCGACGGTGTCGCCTGGTTGAGCTACGACATTATCCGGGTCATACACGAGTTGTCCTGCGCGCCCTGCGACGACAGAGTGCGTGACTCCTGTCAAAAACGTGCGAGTACCAACTGAGTTGCCAACGGTGGGAGTTCCGGCAGGGAACGCGGCGACACTGGCGACGGCAGCGGCCAAGATGGTGAAGACGTTGAAAGAAAGCATCTTGATGTAGTATAAAGCTTTAAAGCTTATAAAAGTATTGTATAAAAGACTGTAAAGGTGACTGGTGGCTGTTGTGTGGTTGTGGTGTTGGAGGCTGAAGAGGTTGTTATGTAGTTGATGGTGTGATGATTGCTGTGATGATGATGAGAAAACAACAACTTGAGCAGGACTCATGCACCTTATTTATAAAATGACCCCATCGTAGAATCCATCTTCCATCCAAACCCAATCTCGACGTCTAAATCCGACAGTCGCACAGCAAAGCAAGCGTACAGCCTCCCGGTTCAGAACCTACCCGAACAGCTACCATCGTGTTGGGCTGGGCATTTCCCAAATCCACCCGCCTCAGCACTAACATCGCCATGTTCCGAACGGTCTAGTCCTTTTTCTCCACGAGACGTGATTGGGCTGTTGGTCAAGGTTGGAAAAAACCATTGCGAGAAGCCAACGCGATTGTGGTCTATTCCGTCAGCACCAGGAACAGATAGTGCGGGTCTGCGCCACCGGCTTGGTTTAGTTCCGTTCAAGCTCGGTCAGCCACAAGGAACGACCTATTATTAGAGCCTGCACTTGTGTGCATGTAGTAAGACGTCGTTTGTAAGGGACCCGGAGCTCTGGCTATGAATAGTTGGGCGTGGGAAGATGAGATGGAGATGAGAAGCCAGTCTTGTTTGCGTCTAGTCGCATGTTAAGGATAAGCTTGCCAGGAAGCTTTGCTTCTGAGCTGTCTCAACACCGCTTTTCAAAAGCATCCTGAAAATAGCTCTCGCGGTGGACTTGGAGACTTGTCACTTGGGAGTTGCACGACCAACACTCTGCTCGACCGAATCCTCCTACTGCAGCCAACCGCATTCTGCACGCGTCTTTCACCCCTTCGACAACTAAATTCTTTACCGCTTCAGTTGGTTTCCATCTTTGCTTCTGAAAGCATTGTCTTCGACGGAGCTTGTACCACAGCTCTTTGCCAGCTGACCACGTGGAGGCACAACTAAGTGCTGACAGTCGTTTTGTTTCGTTTCGTTTCTCCAATACCAAACCACATGCTAGTCTCGTTGCAGTAAGTTTCCCTGATTATACATGGCTGACTCCCGATGAAGCTTGTCCAGCATAAACATCACGTAACAGCGTTGGGCGCTGGTGCTGCAGATTGTGATAGCCCGGGGATCCGGAGATGCGCCAAGGCAATACAAGCCCTTGAGCCGCCACGTACGAAAGCAGAAGCGGTGGACTTGGGCATCATGAGGGACCCTGGCCAGAACCTCAACCATATTCGCTATGCAACCAGCTAGTCTAACTAAGCTTTAGCAAGTTGACGTCCGTAAATAGAAAAGCCAAACTGGCTCAAACGGCATGTCTAAGGTCCGGCATCTCAGCAAATGGCCACAAGCATCATGTACTCACGAACCAACCCGCCCATGACAACGTCACTTGCCCAGACTCTTCAGCATGTCCACCGCTCCCGGCGTCTCGTACCACGCGGCGTAGTTGTATCCGAGGACCAACAATGCCTCGTCCTCTGTGCGGGGCGAGTACGCATGTGCAGGTCTGCGCAAAACGCCAGCATCCGGGTCATTGACAAGCAGCTTCCAAAAGTGCGGATTATACGTCTTGACGGCCTTGTATAGCGCCTGGATCTGCTTCTTGATTTTGTCGACCAGCTGCGACGTCTGTTCTGGCGGAGCGAGGAGAATGTCCTGCCGTGCCCCGACAATGTTGCCGACAAGCTGTCCCCGAATCATCTCAATGACCTCTGTTGGAATGGAGCCCTTCAGGGCAATGCGGGCGTTTTGTATGGCCTGCAGATCGAGCAGTATTCGCACCTTGATGAGCATCAGTGCCGCAGCGTGGCTCATGTCCATAAATGTGGTGCGCATCAGGCAGCTGGGGGGCTCCTCAAACACATCCGCGTTCTTGGTGTCGAGGAATGGCAAGCTCATGTCTCCCCAGTCGTAGTCTGATTCGTCGCCAGTGGTTGCGTACCACTTGACAAAATCGTAGGCGTCCTGGTCCCGGCCAAGTCGAACGTACAACGCGGGGATGATATCTCGGAGTCCCATATTATCACCGCGACAGAGTCTCATCATGTCCAAGAGATGGTCAAGACATGTCTGGATCAGGTCTACAGGGCCACCGGCAGTGCCGTAGCTCATGAGCATTGTGTCGACCATGCTGTAGCGCGCCCGCATGTAGTCGCGCGTCTCAAAGATGCCCCAGAAGTGGCCGGCGTGCTCCTCAAATAAGTTGGGCGGCGTCATGACGTCGCCGGGGTGCTCACGCAACTTCTTCTCCTCCTTCTCGTAGTGAAGACGCGCCTTCTTGATCAGTTTACAGGGAATCTTGTGCTCCGGCCAGTCTTCCGCCTGGCAATCTTTTGAGCAGTACCAGACGGATTGGCACGAGGCACAGCGTTGGATGCCATCTTTGCGTTTGCGGCACAGCTCACAGGACCGGGGGGCGAGGCCGTTGAGCTTGATGTCGCTCAGCTCGCAGGTGCTGACAAGCGGCATTTGCTCTGGGGGTGAATGAACGTGAGGCGAAGAGTGTCGATGTTGATGGGACCGGTTGTGCTTCCTGGTGAAGCACAAGAATGTTGATGAAGAAGTTTGAAGTTGAACCAATCGAGGTACCAGGTGAAGAAGAAGTCGGTGATGGAAGTTGGAAATTAATTTTGACCTAGAGGTATCCACAGAGGACCAATCAAGGTCTCCAAGACCGAGAATGAGAAGTTGGTGATGAAGTTTGGAGTCTCTATTCACGCCCGGTCAATTCACCTTCGAATTACTGCCGGTGGGGGAGGGGCTGATAAGCCTTATCGCGACATCTGTAACTTCACCGCCCAGCACGTGCCTTGCCCATGCTCCCTCGAGTTGAAACATTGCTTCGACAAACAATCCGCCTCTATTCATACAATGCAAATCCGACTCTGACGTCGTGATCAGTGAACCCATGCATCGCCCTTTTCCCCCTTTTTTCGTACACGGCTGACACTTTGAGATGATTGAAGCCGACGCTACAAAGATTCCCTCAGCCCATACAGCGCTTCCACCGCAGTGACCCATGCATCGCCTGTTTTTCATACAAAGCTGACATCGTGATGATTGAGGACGCTACAACGATTTCCTCAGCCGATGGAGGGCTTCAACTGTCGTCGCTTCAATGATTTGTTCTCGCGTGCCCGGAAAGGCAAAGCCGAACGAATATGTCCCGTTTGGCCCTGCGATGCCAATGTATACGGTCCCGACGGGCTTGTCGTCCTGCTTGTCCGGTCCAGCAACGCCCGTCGTGCCGATCCCCCACGTTGTCTCGCTGTCCTTGAGGCTGGTGATTCTGCGGGCTCCCTCGGCCATTTGCTTGGCGACGTCCGCGTGGATGACGCCCTTCTCGGCGATGAGCTGCTTATCGACACCCAGAAGCTCCTCCTTCAACTCAGATCCGTATGCCACACAACCGCCACGGAATACTTTTGAGGCTCCCATCGCTGAAGCTATCGTGCTGCAGACAGCGCCGGCCGTTAACGATTCTGCCACGCCAACTGTTTGGCCGGCATTGCGAAGCTTCTCGACGAGATCGGTAGCAACGTGAAAGGCCGTCTCCCCGATGCGCGGGTCTGGTTGAAAGTCGGAATCCATGACGGCTTGGGGTTTTGATTGGTGCCGGATGTGAGAAGAAGAGAACAATCTAGGGTACGAGGTCGAATGGGTCTTGATTCGTGTGATTCGTGTGATTTCAACAACCAGTCGATGGTTGTATATGGCCAACCGCATCAGAGGCAGCAAAGGTCTGGAAATGAGTATTTGCCTCTTCTTCCGATGCCAGCTTACGGCCGGGAGTTAAATACCGGATATTTTACCCCATCTTGGTGAGAAGGGGCGACTTGCAGATCGGCGCCTTGGTTCGTTAAACACGCAGATCTGAATAGCATCGTCATAACCTTATACCCGGCCGATCAATCAACAAGAAGTGGATAAACATTCCGCGCCTGTCATCGACCCTTGCGCCATCGCCACTTCTCTGTTTGTACGGAGAGGAGAGGGGCTTCCGCGCAGTGGCTCCAAACTCAACAACTAGGTGAAATCAATTGCTCAATATTACATCATCAACACCTTTGACCCGTCGGTGAACGTTGTCGAATCACGTCATGATACTGTCAGCCACAGCAGTCCCAATTGACCATGGTCAGCCTCATCATCACTTTCAGGTAGAGATGCTCCGGCGAAAGAAAAGGCCTGACGCCCGTGAGACATGTTCGCTTCACCTTCGGCCACGTGGATCATGAAACTGACAAGGTGAGACAGGAAAAGGAAACACAAGCCGAAAAGGACCCCGGTCCATTCCTGCACGTCCGACGAGCCACTCTGGTCAACGCCGGCCTCGCCCCATAGCCATTAGGCTGCTGGAGCACACCACTTCCCCAGACACTGCCGACCGCGACCGCGACCCCGGTTTCAACTCCCGCCCCGGCTCCCAACACCCCACCAGCTTTTCCCCGCCGTCGCCGGGCCGAACCTCGGGGCTCTCTCAGAGTTCTTCGACAGGTGGACAATTATGTTGATAGAGTAGTGGCGGCTTTCTGCCTTGATATTGTTGCATACCGCGTAAGGTTGGCCATCCCTTTAGATGCGGTAAGGTGACAGCCAGGTCACTGTATCCAGTTCACCCTCAGATGATAGAACAACTTAGGTTTTGTATACTTGCAGTTGTAGGAGGCCAACACTGGTGGCAAAGTACTCTTAGGTAACTGCATTCACTGCTGCTACAACTTCTCCATGCAGATCTGTATGGCAGCACAGGTATTATCGAAATGCGTTAATCTGATTGGCTTGGATGCTTAAAAGTGACCTGGCTGTCACCTTACCGCATCTAAAGGGATAGTCAGTCGCCTTAACCTGTCGTTGAAGATTGCCGCTGTTGAGATTGAAGTTTCTACTCCTCATGTCGCACAAATAAACTTGCACCCGATCTTAGATATGATTGGTCCATAATAGTAATGGTAGATCCACGAGACCTCGTTTCGCTCCAAGTACCTTGGTACCTACGCCAAAGCTCCAAATGGCGATGCTACCAACCTTACCTTACCTACCTACCCTGCATGTCCTCGACTCTGACGAGATGCTTTGACAGATTCACAGCCGTTTGATGCTTTGTAGACATAAATTGTGACTCCTATGGCCCCAGGCCCATCTCTTGTTCAAACTGACGCCATGAAGCCGCGGTAAATGCTCCCAAAGCTACTGGTCATGTTTCCAGAGTTCATTTCTTTAGCCTCTAGTACTCCTCATATGAAGCTACCAGTGTCCCAGCACTAAGGGAGAGAAAAGCACGAAAGCTCCTTCAACCACAAAACAACAGCTTCGCGCGTACGAATCGACGCACTCAGCGTCCACCGCATTCGCTGATATATGTAGTAACCGCTTTCAACTCCTTTTCGCTAGGTATTGTCTTCATTTACTGTTCGGCTGCCACCACCCGGGCCATCGACCATATCCAAGATCCTTCAAATTTGAGCTTGGCTATGGTACAAGTTTTGCTGCTGATTCGGCGCGCGCAAAGTGGAGAGGCACAATGTCAACTCGTACATCTTGAGGGTTAAGGTATTGAGGTTGTAGCTTGTGCATGGTGATCGACATGGACTCAAAGCGTTTGTAGCCTTTTTCGTCCAATTCCTACATATATGTAACGAAAAGATTTTGCCTGGGTATCTGATGGTATGCCGGAGGAGGACCAGATTGAATTGACCTTAAGATGAAATCTGGGGCCCTAACCGCTGGGATGGTATGCAAGGCACAAGGCCTTGACTGATCAATGGACTCGTTGGCAATGAGCTACTACGCTGAAGATACTTGCGCCCTGAACATCACAGCTCTGTTGCCTGCCATGCGTTGGCTGTCGTGGAGCGACAATCATGCAACAAGAAGATTCGTGAGTAAGGCACTGATTCATCCCTGGGTCTGATATACATGCGACGCGCGTCGTTACCCTGACCCTCAGAAGAGAGCATCACGAGTCGCCTTGCAAACTGAGATACTACCTATGTAGTCCATACAAGGCCACGCAAGTCCTGAGGTCGAGCGTTCGTATTTCGTACTCGCATCAGTGGCGCAAATCAGCCCCGCCGGATTGAGTCTTGACAGGCGGGACCTTCCATCAAAGAAGATCTGTGCCTGGAGATCTTCGAAAAGGTTTATTTGCGGCCAACGGCGTGGGAGAGGTGCTGTGCTCTAGACATCACCTAATCGAGCGATGGCGTCGTCTTGAGCAGTCGAGATATTCTGGTATCGGGAGCACGATCTGGCGAGGACATGCATTGAAAGCTGGGCCAGCTAGCAGGCTCTGCATGGCCTAGGTGAAATGTAATTGCGTATTTCTTGAGGTATCTGGTGTACGCAAGCCGCACATATCACGCACTTTTCGTAGCCTCAGGGCATCAGCGTCAGGATCATCACCAATTCGTTGTTGGCATCAGGCCGCAAAGTTTCTGTAATTTATCCTTTGCGTAAGGGGGGCTGCAGATCACACGACCTCAACGTAATAGACAGAGATCCAGATCCCGATAGGCATCCCCGAGTGCCAGAAGCCACCTGCCTGTTGCCAGCTGGCTACGTAATGATAATCCGAAACTGAAGGTGAGAGAAAGTTGATTGGAAAAAGAGAACAGCTCAGGGAAAGAGCGTACATTTATCTGCATGACTCAGCATGGCAAGCCCGTAGGGAGGTCAGAATCTCTGTTTCCACACTCTCGTGGGCTTTTCTTCTCTTTTCCTTCTTCAGCGCGATCAAACAGGATTGCAAGTATACCCATTGCCGCCCTTTGACCCCACGTTTGCTGACATTGTGTTTGCAGTTTTTTTCTTCAAGAAGACCCCGAAATCATCGAGGAGCTGCAGCAGCAGCCGCAGCAGGAGGCTGGGAGGTGGGGGAGAAGAAGGAGAAGGAGAAGAACGTGGGCGAGGAGAGGAGGGAGGCGAAGAAGGAAGAGGTGGTGGATGAAGAAGAGGAGGAGAAGGCACCAACTTGGTGGTGGTAATCTGTTTGCCCTTATATATTCAGCAACTACAAACTTTCTGCATCTTATTGCCTGCCGTGTGATTTCTGCCAGATCCCATACTCTTCTACCAGCGCAATGTCGTCGGGCCGCGTTGCTCGTCCGACAGTGCTATGAAGCTCACTGTCTGCAGCGCGCCCTTAGGCCAGAGCGAGACTCTAGGCTAAAGCGATGACGAGATTCCCATTAGATTTATGGGATCGGTGGCGTTTGGCGTCAGGGTGAGATCGTCTATAGTACCGGAGTTGGCTGGAACTCACGACTGCTAGTACCAACATTATATCAGATACCCAAACGCACACTCTATGATTCGGTAGTGGCCACTTCCTTCCAACAGCAGCCAGGACTGAAGACATGAGCGGCATACACTACTCCATCTGCTCATGTCCATAACCCGTCCGTGGCGACTGCAGTAGCTGATGTTGAACTGGGTGCTGTTCGACAACGCCATGGCATGGACTTGCTGTGTCACAAACACAAGGTGGGTATGCCCAGCAGGTAGCTGATGGGGGAAGTTGCATGATAGGAACCGCGCATGCAACCTTGGATTTCAAATTGCTGCAGTGTCCGGTGTCGGTTGTGCCTGTTCAACCGTCAAGCCCATCCGACCGCCACCGGAGGTTCTTCAGTGGGGCCTATTTGCAGTGGATGATGGAGGGACTTAGCGGCGGGCTTCAGGCCCTCAAACTCCCCTGACAGTGGGCACTGACTGTACTGTACTAGCTGCATCCAGGCACCTGCCTCTCTGTAATTGGCCAAAAATTGCCCACGATCTGTTCAGTTCGTTTGAAGGTACTTCGTTGCTCTCAACTCGATGCTGGTAGAAGTTCGATGGGCCATGTGCTGGCATTGAGTAAACTTTGATCGAAGAAGCGGTGTCCATTGCGCTACTTCCTGCTGGATATTCTTTCAACAGGGGACCAAGTAGCTGTGCATTTGCTCTGCCTTGACTGGAAGCTCCATCTGGTATGTAGATACGTATTGCCAGAGCGAATGCTCCCGTGGGTAAGGTGTCGGAAGAGCCAGGCGTCTGGATCATTGTATACCTGCTCTGAAGCTTAAACCGCCAAGTCTCGAGTACCATCCCCACTATGCGGCGCCGACGAAATACCTAGTGGTGGTTTGTGAGCGCCAAGCATCGGGTACCTGAAGATCTCCAGCGCTGGCCCGCTTCCCATACCTCTTCCTTTCTGGGCAATTGAACCCCTAAGGTACAGAGCCAATACTGGCTGAGTCATCAGCTCGACGACGTTCCCCTGAATATCGCGACCTCGGAGCATGACAGGTCGATTGAGCTTCCTTCTCGCGTTAGGAAACAAGAAACGCCAACTACTCTCTACGGGCTGATGCTTTCACATTGCACTGGCTTTGGGTGAAGCGTTCTGCCCTGGGGCCTTGTTGCAGCGCGTGCCCAGACGGCCTCACTGCACACACCTCGCTGCGGACCTCTGTATTTTTGACTAGAAATTTTCCAGCTACCTTAGCTGATGTGGCTGCATTTAGAGATGGAAGAAGAAAGTGTGGGATGGAACTCTTGGCATTGATTCATCGTAACGGAAGAGGATAGAGCTCCGCCACATTCAAAGTCTACCTCAATCTGTCAGACGAATCACTTGAAGAAGACGGAACAATAGGCTGATAAACAATAGAGAGATCTCCTAGGTGATGTAGCAGCAGATGATTCTATAGAAGTAATCTCTAGCAGTGTTGAAGCTTCTAGGGAATTCGCCTCGCCAAAGGGAGCTACTGCTCCAGATGTCTGCGAAGCAGCAGCTGCGCGAAGCCAAAGTCAAGGGGGGTGATTTTACAGCAAGTGATAAATATTACACATTTTCAGAGTACTTTCTTCGATAACAATAAAACATGATACAAGCAGAAAGGCTCTAATATTGCTACGAGCTCACTTTGCCCTCTGTTTAGCGAGCATCATGCTGTAGCATGCTATGGCAGTGCAATCACCGGCAGTTCGTTGACCGCCCAGCACATGACCAGAGAGCCCTGGGCATGCACGCCTTAAGAAATTTCTCTGCCCCCTCCCTCTGGGAAATTTTCTTCTTCAGCAACATCATATTCTCGAGTGAGTTCCCCACCCTCGCCCTGTGCCTCCATGCGGATCGTTGCTCGCGATCGTCATGTTCCTCAAGATGGTCCTGAGCAACTGTGAAATGATCTTCATCTTTAGCATCATCTTCTCTTTGCTTCTCGCGACCGTCACGCTGGTTATGATGATCCTGAGCTTCGAGTTGATGATGTTCATTCCCTCCATTGTCATCCCTTGTCCCATTCTGCATCATGGCCATCCTCACCGTTGCCGCCGTCCCAACATCTTGCTCATCACGTGCATCTACTGACAGAATACATATATAGTCGTTGTTATTACATATACCGTTTTCTCACGCACGAAGTAAGTTCTCCGAATACTGCAATCTCGTTGAGTGCCTAAGGCAGCCGTAACTGACCATTTTCAGCAGATAACCTGGCCCAAAGGGCGTTGATTTTTTTCAATTCTTTTAGAAAGTGTCTCTCGTATGTTCACCCTTCTCTATTACATGAGCAGCCTTATTGATAGAGTGTATAGACCCCGTCCGCGTCTACAAGACCATCATTTTCCACCGCAAGAAGAACCTGCAGTACTACGACATCTCCGCTAAGTCCAACTACAACGTAAGAACCTTCTATAATTGTACAAGTATGGCTTTATCTTTACTAATACTCGTGAAATACCACAGATGTCCAATCTTGACACCCTCAAAGAGATCCTCGAATTGCTGATGGCGCCTGCCGGCCGTCGCGGTGGCCGTGGTGGCGGTGGCCGTCGTGGTGGTGGCCGTGGTGGTGGCCGTGGTGGCCGAGAAGGAGAACGAGGAGGAGGAGGAGGACAAAGAGGACGAGGAAGCGGCGGCCGAGGCCGCGGTGGTGTGCAGGACCACCCACCGAGTATGTTTACCCCTGTTCAGACCAGTATCACCTACCTACCGTACATCATACTAACAAGGTATTTGCAGCCTGGCGACCCCGGCCGCGCGGCGGCACTATCGAGGTGCCTGGGCACCGTGGCCGCGGCCGCGGAGAAAGGCTCTCCCGCCGGGAGATGGAGGACCTCCTCACCTCCGAGCAACTGGAGGAGGCATTTGTCCAGCAGTGGGAGCAGCGGCAGCAGCAGCAGCAGCCGAAGCCGGAGCCGGAGCCGGAGCAGCAGCAGCAGCAGCAGCAGCAACAGCAGCAACATCAGCAACAGCAGCAGAAGCAGCCAGCTGTTAAGGTGGAGGGAGGGGAGGGAGAGGGCTCGAGAGAGGAGGGGGAGGTGGTGAAGAAGGAGGAGGTGATGGTAAAACAGGAGGAGGACAATTTCATTTTACCGTGGTGAAGAAGGGAGGGCTTTTTTTTTTCTTTTCTTTTCTTTTTCTTCTTCTTTTTCTTAATAGAATGAAGTCTTCTTCGTCTTTCTCTCACACTACGTTCTCATCAGCACTCTGTACCTCTTGTGATCAGTAGCGATGCTTCGTTGCCAGAGCTTCAACGGTGATGAATACCCTAGCTGCGCGTGTCCACGGATTAGAATGGTGTTGCCGACGGAGTCAAGTGATTCCCCATGGAATTGAGGACTCCATGGCCCAGGGCCTCGTGCCACCTCCCCAGGAATACCGTAACTAGTGATACAACAGCCGCCAAGGGCTGCTTCGTGGTCGATGTTCTGGCTCCACGCTACTGTTCAAGAGATAGCTGGCTTGGAGCATATCTTGTTTGCCTACATGTGATTGCATTGCTATTTGGATTCCTAGTCTGAGTCCTCCTCTTTGTTGCTGGGTGCTCTGGAAGAATGTAGGCTTCATCATCTCGTCTAGCGACGTCACGTCCACAGGCCAAGTTTCTAACCTGAGGCATGGGCCAGCTGGCCGACAAGAAGGTGAGCGAGAGCTGTGTTGAAAAGTATGATGATTGTCTTGCTTATTCTAAGGTCCATTGGACATGAAAGCGCAAAGTGCAGAGGCAATACCTTAGTGACAGCCTCCGACCAGGATAGAGCGGGGCAAACGCATCAATGACAATCTGAGCTGCTCACATGCATTCACTGGCTTCTCGCCAAAATCCCAACAAGCACAATCTGGAACCCACCACCTCCTCCCACGCTGCTATACTTGTCTTCCATACGACGTCAACCACCCCGGCGCAGCACTTCAAACTGCCAGCGGGTTTGGCGAATACATTCCACCCGTACAAACAAACCGACAACTCCCTCTTGTATCCTCCGGATCCACACCTCCCTTGGCTTTTGGCTCCACTGAGTGCCAGCTGCAATCGTCCGAGACAGAGACTTGAGATGCCCACAGAGGACGCACGACAGCAAGCCGGGCAAATGGGCCAGGCACGAGATGGCTGGGGACGTGGACAGAGCCGAAGGGGCGGACAAGGCAGAATTCAGGGCCAAGGACGAGGACGTGGAAGAGCACTAGGTCGAGGCCGAGGCCGAGGCCAAGGGCCTCAACAACGTGTGTCTACCTGCATCCACATTCTGGCGACTCAGCCAAGCTCACAGCATATTCATAGCAACGTGGATCCCTAGAGTCCAAGGCGGAACCATCCAGGTGGCCGGTGTCGGGGCAGAGGTGGCGGCGGCGCCCTGTCGAGACGCCAGCTCGAGGGCCTCCTCCGCAACCCCCAGCTTAAGGAATTGGTCGTCCAGGAACAGCATCGACGCCGGCTCTATGAGGAGAGGCAACAGCAGCAGGAGCAGCAGCAGGAAGTAAAAGGAGATACGAAAGTGAAAGGAGAGGCGGAGGTGAAGGTGAAGAAGGAGGGGGAGGCGACGAGCGAGGTACGGGTCAAAGGGGAGGAAGAGACAGCAACCTACCTAGGTACCCAGGCACTCGAACGCAGACAGGGACCATCCAGGTTGCCGGGATTGCATTGAGTGTCTGTACCAGGTATCCCAATCGTTCGAGGCACTCGTAAAGGTCACCTCTTTCCCCCCAGCATCAAACATCTATTGGTAGCTAGATAGAATTTACGCAAAATGAGAATGAGAAGCACTGCGCTGTCTTAGGCGCCATACCTTGTCCGTATACCAGTATGAAAGTGGGCAGCGGTCAAATGAACGCGCTGCTTCTAGAAAGGAAGAATGCCTCACAGGGCGGCGGAATCATAAGGACCTACCTTACCTCTACCTACTACCTAAGGTACCAAACGATTTACAAGGCGCAATGTGGTTTCTGGTGACAATTGAATCATTTCACAAGGGTCTGCACGGGTATTTCATATTTCATTGCTGTATGGCTATCTCAAGGCCTGGAACAACTTCAGAACTACGCCATTAAGAAGAAGCCTGACTAGAAAGCCCACTGGCGAGCGACAGCTCAACATACCACTGCCCCAGCGAAGTACTAGTATGTAAGCTGGGACATGAAGTGGCGTCTGTACTACCCCGGCCCGTGGCGATGGCTTCAAGCCCCGCCAGCTGGGTTCTGGCAGCAGCCAAACTGAAGTTAGACCTGAGGTACCAGATGGCAGGGGCCGCACAATGAGACATGCACTAAGCGGTGGGCTGCTATGCAAGGCACACCCACCTGATTGGCCCGTCGATCATTCGCACACCGAAAACGATCATAGGCATCAGATAGAGGCATCAGATAGAGGCATTCTCGCAACAACGCTCGCACCGCACTGCAGCGCTGCAGCGCCCCCGGCCCTCTCTGCACATCACACATCACCAGCACTCATCGACCAGAAATTCTGCCAAAGTGGGGACTTACTGATCGCAGACGCGACGCGTCCGAATTTCTTCCAGGATTAGTCGGTGGAGATGGTATCTCAAAAGATCCCATCTGGGACTAGGCCGATGGGCCCCAGCTTGGCGGACGGGTACCAGGTACCCCCGGTTCTTCTTGGACGATCTTTTCGATATCGACTTCAATCGAGACTTGTCCCGCAATAGGCTATCAAATTTGCTAAAATGAGTCGGAAACTGGTTCGTCGCAGCGGACGGCACGTAAAGACACCATGTGCGTTCGATTGCACCGTGTGCGTGGGGCTCGGCAGCGGGAAACGTAAAAACCTCCTGTACCCAACTGTAAATCAGAGAGTCAATGTATAGGTACCCAGACAGCAAAAGACTCGATAAGTAGCCTGTAAATCGCACCTTCCGTTTTGTTGTCCAGCCAGATCACTCCACCGCCTTGGGAGCTTCTGGCCATAGCCCAGTGTCGTGTCGTGTCGTGTCGTGTCGTGTCTCCTGTCTTCTTTCGTAGCACTAGAGAGTGTCTCATTTGCATGATCATACCAGATCCTCTCTGCTCTTGACTCCCCTCTTGGAGTCATTGTTCGTCTTCTTCTTCTTCTTCCCCTTGTTATTCTCTCTCTTCTTGCCCTTGTTATTCTCTCTCTTCTTCCCCTTGTTATTCTCTCTCTTCTTCCCCTTGTTATTCTCTTTCTTCTTCCCCTTCTCCTCCTCCTTCTTATCCTTCCCTCCCCCCCCTCCTGCGACGCCCGAGATGCCTCGCAGATCTCGACTCCCCGCCCCGGGGCCTGGGCAAAAGCGTATCCTCGACTTCTTCCCGATGAAAGCCACGACGGATGATTCCGGCCCCGATGATACGAGGCATGATTCCGTGTCCCCAGCCCTGAACGACATGAAGTATAATTCCATGTCCTCAGCCTTGATTCCATGTCACAGGGCTTAAAAGAATGAGGAATAATTCCGTGCCTCGAGGAGAGAAAGCTGGGGATGAAACCAGCAAATACTTCTCCCAAGGCGTCTCGTCTGCGCCCGAGCTTGTCATTCCTGACTCTGATGATGAAGAGTTAGACGGTATCAGTGGGAAGCTCTTCTACCGGGGTGTCTCGTCTGCACAGACGAAGACAGTTCCATCGAGAATAATCATTCCTGACTCTGAAGATGAAGAGTCAGACGATATCAGTACGCTGAGCAGCACTTTCATGGACTATACTAGTCCCATGACAGACGTAAGCACTCCATGGAAACATGCCGAGTCTTGCAGCGTGGCCCCGTCTCCCGTCTCCGAGCGTGGCAGTGAACAATCAGGCGCAGAAACACTCTGCTGCTGCCCCAGTACAGAATGCAAAACCAGCCAAGACTCTTTGGTCGAACACGGCCGCTGCCGGCTCCAAGTCCCAGCCAGTGCAGGCCTCTTCAAAGGCCCCGTCTCCTGTCACGAGATCGGCCCAGGCAGTCGGGTACGAGCAAGCGATCCCAGATTCGCAAGAGGAGTCTGCCTCGGGAACGACTCGGTCCCTCCCCAGCGCCCGTTGCAGAAGGCGGCCAAGCGGGTGAGGGCTGTTATTAGGGACTCTGGTAGCGAGTTGGGCAATGGCCACTCTGGCGCGGCCACAGTGGAGACCATGGCCAGCCCCGTCTCTTTAGCTACGGCTCTAGAAAGTGTTCGCAGGACTGGCAAGGCTCAGGCTCATAAGCCCGCTTCGACGGCCTCTACCCCGAGCAAACGTCACCCAGGCCAGGTGTCCGCCTTGAGCAAGGGCAAAGGGCCTGCCTCCCCTTCCACCCTTCGCCCTCATACTAATGACAAGGACGGAGCATACGTTCCTGAGTCCGAGGATGAGGAAGGTCTGAGATGTGGTGGCGAAGGCCTGGTCGACTTGGCGGGCATCGACCTAATGCATACCTCCGTCGACGATGATGAATACACCGCTTCGGAAGATGACGAGACTGAGGACGTCTTGCTCTCTGATGATGTCGCGAATGGTGACTCTGAGCCATCAGAGCCGTCCCAAAAGAGACGAGTACCGTCGGCAGACACGAATGCTGCCGAGTGTGTACAGAAGCATAATGAAGCGTATCCTGTTGACGAAGATAACGAGGACGTCCAGAGGTTTGAAGCCAACTTCGCTAGTCTTGTCAGAGTCTTATGCGAGTGGGCGGAAAAGACACAATGGGAGATTTGGAATACGTTACATCGAGAAAGAAGGGAGATGACCACCGGCTTCTACCATCTGCTCCGTCGCGCTGCAGCCGATCCTGCGAGCCTTGTCCGCACTTGTCCTGATGGAATGCCGCGAATAGTGCGAAAGATCCTCGGCAAGCGAGATCTTTCTGAGAAAGACTTGCTTGCCCTCCCCATCGTGCCGTCACCGTGTAACCGTCGTCTGGTGTACGTGGATGTCGCAACTCGCCTCCGTCAAGAGCAAGTCCGAGAAGTAACAAGGAACTTCCGGGGTCGGCCTAAGCCGTACAAGGCTGCCACGCCATCTGACTTAGAGGATGCACTTGGGATCAAGTTATTTGTCGGGTTGAGTCTGAATAGACTCGGTGGGCATACACGAATCCGACAGCATGAAGGCATCGCCAACGGTCATCTGAAGAAGGTGATCAATATGCACTATGATGAGGTGTTGAAGCCGGATGTCATCTGCAACTTTCGGATGATCAGCGTGTATCAAAACCCTTATGCCGATCATAGTTATGACGGCCAAGACCCGTCGCGATGGGTAGCCCCATTCGTTGAGGGGTTGATCATGGTGTATCTGGGGCTCTATACGGAGAAAAATAGAAGCTCGTCAAAGCCTCACTTTTCCCCCCAGTGTTCCTATCCGTAAATCTCAATTCACTGCAGTATCCGATGTTGGTGGTTCCGTCATCCAACGCCTCGAACTGTCAAATCCCATTCATGCGCCATAGGCCAATAATCTCACTCTTGTTCTGAACTTCTGAGCTTCCCGTCAAGTGCCATCGTCATGTAAAGAAGATAGGCAGATATTCTTTGGCCCGTCACTACTACTACTTGTTCCACTACGATATTGCCCTCTCCAGGCGTGAGATATCTACTCCTACCTTAGGCATCTACGCGTCACCATACAACATGCGGCAGTGGATTAGCCAACCCGGCAGCAGCAGCTGGAGGACAAGGTCAATGGAGAGATTAGCATTGAAGCAGGCGCTGACCGACGCGTGCACCGACAAGCCAGCGTCTCTGCAGGCACGGCCAGAGTCCCGTGGCTTCCTCTCGAGTGCTGTCGTCTACCTAGGTACTCGGTAGTGAAACAGGCAAGCGCCTTTCTCTTCCTTCCCGCTGGTATGACGTCTAGGTACCTAGAGACGTGAAATCGTATTCTCACCACAGCTCATTTCTCTCCTCTTCCTCCACCAACATCTTGCATTCACATAGCAATCTTCTCCTCTGCTCTCTGGGTCATCTCTTTCCTTTCTTCTACTCTGCTGCGTTTAAAACGCGGTTGCGTGAGTTTTTCCTCCTCTTCCCTTTGCGTCACACTACCGGCTGACATGCAAACAGAATCTTCTTTTCTTCCAAGTCTCAAACAGCAGCAGCATCAGCAGCAGCAGCATCAGCAGCAGCAGCAACAGCAACAGCCGCAGCAACAGCCGCAGCAGCGCATGGTGCTGCCGGTAATCCCCCTAAAGCCGACGGATTACTTGCAGCAGCAGCAGAATGACAAGAAGGACGACGATGAGGAGATGAACGATTAGCTACTCGTATTGTTTTGTTGTTATTGTTTGACGGGAATGTCAAGGTGTTTGAGAGGGGGACTTAAGGGTGGACGACAAGACTTACTAGGCAACGATGAAGTCTAATGGCATCTTGAGGCACATCTACTAGCGATGAAGTGATATCAGAGACTTTTTTATTCTTCTTCTTTTTTTTCTTTCTCTAAGTTTTAGTTATTTATTTATATTAGGCTCTTAAATGAACTTGTTAGCGCCTTACATATTTCTTTTATATACTTTATCTATAATTATTTATAATATTATTTATAATAATTTAAGTAAAGCTATAAAGTAGTAAAGTGCAGGTGTAACTTATATTATAATATTATAGTTATAGTGTTATTAAGAAGGTATGTAGATGTATTTATATTTACTATATATATATATATATATATATCTAAAGATATAATAAGTATATTTATATTTCTTTATAGAAATAGCTATTTATTATAACCTAATACTTATAGTTATAACTAAGGACTACCCTTAGTAAACAGTACTAGATAAATATTAGACTAATTAGCTAATTAAGAATAGATTATTAAATCCTTTAATAATCTAAGGGATAGATTATCTCTTATATAAATAATCTAGGAATAGGATTATTAAAATATTAAATAATCTAGATAGGATAACTAGCTATATAAGGATTCCTTTATAACACTTATTTAAATAGTTTAGATAGATAGTTATTATTATATAAGTAGTATAGTAATAATAATACATTTAGATTAAAACCTAGATATTTACTAAAGGTATTATCTAGCTATATAATAAGTTACTGCTAATATATTTAACCTAATCTCTCTGCTAATATAAACTTATAAACCTTAGGTTTATCCTTTAGGAAAGACTATTCTTATTAATTATAAAGATACTAGTTTATTATATAATAATAACTTTTATTTAAAAGGTTACCTTAGACCTTTAGGTAGTAAAGTATAAGGAAAGTATTACTTATATAAAGAAGTAATAGTAATAAGTTAATATAGTAACTTTAATATAAATAGACTTTAAGTAAATAGCTTAAAATGCAGCTAAAAACATAGCTCTTTAATAACTTATAACCTTTAAAGCCTTAGTTTAATAAGTAAACTAAGAATAAGCTTAATAATAAGTTATAATTATAACCTTAAAAGCCTAACTAAACTAATAATAAGCACTACTAGTTAATAATATATAAGCCTAGTATAATAAAAAATAACCTAGAGAAATTATTAAGCTACTAATACTAGCTATATATAATAAAGATATAAAGAAGACTAAAGTGTTTTTTATAAATATAAAGATATACTTTAAGTACTTTTTAGTAACTATTTTAATTAATAAGATAAAGGTATAGATTACTACTTCTTAACTTAATAAGGCAGCTAAAGACTAGTTTAAACTATACTAGCAGGATTATAAAGCTATTATTAATAAAGTTAGTAAATATAAGGCAACTACTATAATAATATATAATAATTATAGATATTTTAAATAATAAATTAAGGATATTTTTAAAGCTATTAATAAAAAGAAGGAAGCTAAGAACTAGCTCCTTAAACTTAAATAGAAAGGGTTATGCTTAAAGTTTATAGTAGAATTTATTTAAATTAATACTAAAACTAATATAAATAATGCCTTAAAGAGGGTACTTTATTATTAAGGATTAAAATCTAAAGTAAAGGATAAACTTATATAAGATAATCTCCTAGACTTATTTAAAGCCCTTTTAAAAAAAGCAACTTAAATTAATAATTAATTATATAAATAATATAAGGAATATAGTATAAAAAAACATAATAATTAGAAACTGTTTTAATAAAGAAACTTTATAAATTAAGGAAGGAAATATAATATTATAATATATAATAATAAAAAGCCTAGACTAATAAATTTAAATACTATTAATTAAAAAAAGTATAATTAATAAAATATTAAATGCTATAATTATAAAAAGAAGGGATATATTAAGAAGTTTTACTATAGCTTATTAAAAAAAGATAATAATAAATAATAGTTACTAGTCCTTAAACTATAGGATAAGAAGTTTATAAATACTATAGTACTTGCTAAAAACTATAAAAGTCTTAGCTAAATAGTATACTATAATAATAACTACTTAATCTATTTTAGTAAAAAGTAAGGATTAAAATAGTTTTTAAAAAAACTAAAGAATAAGAAGTATATTAACACTCTTACTACTTAGCTATTAAGTAATAAATATAGTAATAATAAAATCTCTAATTTAAATATAATAAAAGCTAAAAAGCTTAAGATTTAGAATAAGAACTAGGAGATACTTTAAAAAGAATAATAAGAAATAGCTAAGATTAATAAGATTATTAAAGCTATATAAATAAAAAAACTAAAATAAGAATACTATAAAG
>NW_020194735.1:0-44767 GCF_003025115.1 Trichoderma citrinoviride
AAAAATAAAAAGCTTATTAAAAGCTTATTAATTATAAATAATAACTTTAAATTATTAAAATAATATATAAATAAGTAAATAATATAATTTAAAATTAAATATTTATTATAATTAATTAAAGTATTTATTAATATACTTTTATATATAACTAAAAGATTATAATCTTTTTATAATAAAATACTTAATTTAATTTATTATTAAAGCTTTAAAAGTAGCTATTACTTTAAGTAATTTAAGTATTTATAAAAATATTAAAAATAAGTATTTAATAAAATTAAAAAATATATAATATATAAATTTAAAGCTTAAGTAATAATATACTTAATAATTAAAAGCTTATTTTAAAAAATTAATATATAAGATTTTTAAAGTTTAAAGCTATATAGTTATTAATAACTTTTTTAATATTATTTAAATATAATTTATATTTATATAAATATATATAAAGCTTAATAAGCTTAAAAAGTATATAAATATTAAGTCTTTTAAAATTATATTTTTTAATTAATATAAAATAATATTTTTATTAATTTTTATTAATTATAAAAAAAGCTAATAAATTAAAAAGCTTATTTAATTATTTAAAACTACTTATATTATAATAATTAAGTATTTAATAAATAAGTTAAATAAAATAATTATAATAATTAATTTAAATATAAATATTCTTATTTAAAAAGAATTAATAATTATAATTAAAGTTTTTAAATTTACTTAATTTTAAATAATTACTTTATTAAAAAATAAGCTTAATAAAAAAAACTAAATAATAAAAGAATTAAATATATTCTTTTTAACTTTATTAAAAATATAGTTTCTTAATTATAAATATTAAATAATAATATAATAAGTTTATTAAATATTTATTTTAAATTTAATACTATTTTAAAATTACTTATATTAATAATATAATTAATAAAAATATAAATAAATAATAATTTATAAATAATAATAAGTAAAAAATAATATTATAAAACTAATTTAATTTAATTTATAATTAAAGTATTACCTTTTTAACTATTAATTATAAAATTTAAATATATATAAATATAAAAAGATAAAATCTTAAAGTATTTTAAATTTTATTATTTATTAAAAAGCTAAGTATTTTTATATAATAAACTTACTTTTATTACTTTTATAAAGTTATATATTAAAATTATTAAATTAATAATTTATAAAAAAATAAAATATAGCTTTTTTTTTAAAATAAATAATATAATAATATAATTAAAGAAATATAAGCTTTATAAAATAATAATATTTAAAACTTTATAAACCTTAATTTAAAAATAAATATATTATAAAAGAAATAAGTTTAAAAGTTAAAATAAGGCCTTAATAATTAAGTTATTAAGTATAAGGCATATTAAGTTATTAAAAACTTTAAGTAAATTATTAAAATTAATTATATTAAAACTTTTATATTAATAATAAAGCTAATAATTTATAAAGTTTTTTTTATAATAATAATAGCCTTTAATTTAAAAATTAAATAAATAAATATTAAAATAGCTTTTTTTATAAAAATATAAAAAAAAATATATATATAAAGTAATTAATATATTTTATAATTAAAATAAAATAAATTTATAAGTTAAAAAAAGTATTATATAAGTTAAAATAGGCTTTAAGAGTTTAATATAAAACTTTTAATAATTTTTCTTTAACTTTAAGCTTTTATATAATATTTATTTATAATAAACTATATATAAAAAATTATATCTTTATTATTATTTATATAAATAATTTACTTATTATTAATAAAAATAAAAATAAAATTATTAACTTAAAAAATGCTTTTTATTAATACTTTTTTATAATTAATTTTAAAGTATATTATTATTATTTAAGTATTTAAAGTTATTATAATAAAATAATATAAATAATTATTTTAAATTAATAAGACTATATTTAGAAAATTCTTTATTAATATAATATAATAAACTATATATTAATACTAACCTTAATAATAATAAAAAGATTATAAAAAGTAAAAAATAAATATTTAAGTTAATTAAATAAAAGAAAAGAATATTAATTAATAATAAAAGTATTAATATATTTAATATTAAAAATATAACTAGACTTTATTTATATAGTTTTAATAATTAGTAAATACTTTAATAACTTTAATAATATATATAAGTTAGTTATTAAGTATATCCTTAAGTATATATAAAGTATTAAAGACTTATATTTTATTTTTTAAAAAGAATTATAACTATTATAAAGTCCTTTTATTTAAATAAATAAAAATTACTATTTAAATAAATACCTTTATATATTTTAACTAAAGTTACTTTTAAAATTAATTTTATTATATACTTATAGCTAATTATAATATTATATACTAATATAATATATTTTTTAAAAAAAGTATATATAATATATTTTAAAAGTAGTTATAAAGTAGCTTTTTATATTATTCTTTTTAAATACTTTTATTAATATATTATTTATAGCTTTAAATTATATTTTTATAAGTATTTTTAATAAGTTTTATATTTATAATAATTATTATAGCTTTTAATATTTAACTACTAAAGGAGCTAGAAATTAATACTATAATAAGGTATAGCTAGCTAATATTATAAATATATATATATATAAAATATAAAGGTATTTATTTAAATAGTAGTTTTTATTTATTTAAATAAGAGGACTTTTATTATATAGCTATAGTAACTTTAATTAAGCTAGTAACTTAAGTACTTATAAATTAACTTTTAGCTATATTTTTAATATAAGTAATAAAAACATTAGCTAGTTTTTAAAAAAGTAAGTAATAATTATTTATTAAGTTATTA
This sequence comes from Trichoderma citrinoviride, assembly GCF_003025115.1. Classification (NCBI taxonomy): domain Eukaryota; kingdom Fungi; phylum Ascomycota; class Sordariomycetes; order Hypocreales; family Hypocreaceae; genus Trichoderma; species Trichoderma citrinoviride. The sequence goes on from NW_020194735.1 coordinate 2,811, forward strand.
TTAAAATATATATTAAATAGCCTATATTATCTTTACTTATCTTAATATATTTAAGTAAGATTATTACTTTAAGTTATATTTTATAAATAGTTAATTTTTATAACTTTTTATATTAATACTTTTTATATTAATACTTTTATTTTTAATACTCTTACTTAATAATATAAAAAGTATAAAAAAAGCTTTTATTATTTTAATATTATAAAGTATTAATAACTATACTTAAAATATACTTTTATTAATTTATTTATTATTATTATTTAATAGGCTTTTTATTTTATTAATAATTCTTTTTAAGCCTAAGGCTTTATAAAATTTTAAAAATTAGTTTTTTTTAAGGCTTTATTAAACTATCTGCTATTATTTTAATTATAAAAATATAATTAAGTTTAATTTTTTTACTTTTAACTTTTTTATAAATAAAATAATATTATATTTTAATATACTTTAAGCCTTTATAATTTATTAAATTTTTTAAAAATATAATAGCTTCTTAATTATTATAGTAAATAATAACTATATTTAAGAATAATAATAACTTTACTATTTATTCCTTTTAAAAATTAACTTATAATTTTATAAAAAGCCTTTATAGCTAAATTACCTTTTTAATAATATTAGTCTAAGCTATATATTTAGCTTTAGAACTTAATTATTAAAATATAAGCCTTAATAAACTCTTAAGTTTAAACCTTTTTATTTTTAATAAGTTATAAGCTTAAATAGCCTAATAGCTAAGACTATTAGCTAAAGTATAAAAATACTTTAGTTAAAAAGTTATATATTTAAATTATTTTTAATATTATTACTTTATATAAATTTTATAATTTAAAAGTATAAAAAAAGCTTAAAATCTTTATTATATTATATAAAAAGCTTAAGATTATAAAGCTTATTAAGCTAGTAAGAGTATTAAAATATAAGCCTTAATAAACTCTTAAGTTAAAACCTTTTTATTTTTAATATTAATAAAGTAGTTATTACTTACCTTTTTAATAATTAGTTAATCTTTTTATTATTTATATTAAATATATAGCTAAAGGTTAGTTTATAAGTATTTAAATTACTAGCCTAGTTAAAATTACTATAGTTATATAATAGCTATAAGTTATTTTAAAATACTAAATATAGCTTTTTTATTCTTTATATATATTTAAGAATATACTTAACTACTTACTTATATATATTATTTAAATTATTAAAGTACTAGCTAATTATAAATATAATATAAATAAGATTTAGTTTTATTCTTAATATTAAATATATAAAGGATTTAATTATAAATTAATATTCTTTTTTTTCTTTTAATTAACTTATATAATTAAATATAGCCTTTTATAATCTTTTTTTAATTATTAAGGTTAGTATTAATATATATTTTATTATATTATATTAGTAAAGAATCTTTTAAATATACCTTTATTAATTAAGGATAATTACTTATACTACTTAATTATATTAAATTTAAATCTTTAAATAATAATAAAAAGGTTTTAAATTAGTTATTAAGAAATATTAAAGGTATTTTTTTAAGTTTATAGTCTTTACTTTATCTTTTTTAATAATAAAAAGATTATTAATATATATAGCTATTAAAATACTATTTTTTATATATAACTTATTATTAATAAATATAATATAATAGCTAAGTATAAGTAAATAATTAATAAAAGTTTTATATTAAACTTTTAGCGCTTATTTTAAACTATATAATGCTTTTTTTTAGCTTATAAATCTTATTTATATTATTTATAAATTTTATAAGTTACTTAATATATATATCTTTTTTAATACTTTTATAAAAGAATATTATTTTAATATTTATTTATTTAATATTTAGGTTTAGTATAATTATTATTAAAAAAGGCCTTATATATTATTAGCTTTATTATTAATATAAAAGTCTTTATATAATTAATATTAATAACTTACTTATATTCTTTAATAATTTAATAAGCCTTATACTTAATAACTTTATTATTTAACCTTTTTTTAAGTTTATATATTTATTTTTTATATAAAATATTTATATAAAAATTAAAGTAAATTAAATCTTAATTATTATTATTTTATAATACTTAAATTTCCTTTTTTATATTATTTTACTATTTATTATAAATAAAGCTATATTTTACTTTTTTATATATTATAAGCTTTATATCTTTAATTTAAAACTTTATTATAAATATAATAAAAGTAAGAATATTAAATAAAAAAATTTAGCTTTTTAATAAATACTATAGTTTAAAATAACTTAAAATTATATTTTATTATTATTATATATATACTTATTTAATTATTAATAATAATATAAGTTAAAATAATAATACTTAAATTATAAATATAATAAAGCTTATTTTATAATATTATTTTTTACTTAAAGAAGATAAATAAGTATTAGTTTAAAATAGAAAGTTAAATAAGGCTAAAAGTAATAAATTAATAAGTATTATAAATAAAGCTAATAAATAAAAAGATATATTTATTAGCTTATTAATTTAAATTCTTATACTTTTTATATTTATTATAAATATAATTAAAACTATATTTAACTTAAAATATATATTAAATAGATTAATTACTTTTTTTAAAAGTATTAAAAGTTTATATATAATATTATTAATAAATCTAAATAATATATATTTAACTTTTTTATTATTTAGCTTTTTCTTTTATACTTAAAGAATAAAATACTAAGCTATTATTCTTATTATTTTAATATTTAAAATATTAAGCTATTATTTAAAAATATATTTAAAAGGTATTTTATTTAAGGCTTTATATAAACTATAATTATATAAGTAATTAATTATTTTTAATATTTTTAATTAATATTATATTAAAATATTTCTTTTTAATATTATAAGTAATAGCTTATTATATATTATAATATTAAAGTTTTTAATAATATTATTTAATTAATATTATTTTATAAAAAAAGTCTTAAAACTAGTATTTTATTAAGTAGCTTAATAGTTAAATTTATAATTATTAAATTCCTTAGCCTTATTTATATATATATAGTATAATAATATTATCTTTAAGGTTCTCTTTTTTAAAAACTTAAATAAAGTACTATATAAATTATTAAGCTTTTTATTTATTTTTAATTACCTTACTTTTATTAAACTTATTATATTTATTAATAAAGGTAATTTAATACCTTTTTTTATTATAACTAGTAAAATAAAAAAGGCTATAAATATTAATATATATAATATTATTAATATACTTTTTTTATTATAATTAATCTTAATATAGTTTTTTTTTTATTTTTTTTATATATAAGGTTTATAAATATAATTCTCTTAAGCTATATTTATATTATTAACTAAATCCTTTAATTTAATAAGGTTATTTTTATTAAGGTGCCTTATTTAGTTATATTATACTTATAATTATAAATTAACTATATAAGATATAAATATTTATAATAAGAGAAGGCTTATTTTTATTTTTATTAAATTTAAAAGTATTAATATAAGAAGTATTAATATAAGAGGTTATAAAGGTTAACTATTTATAAAATATAAATAAAAGCTATATTCTTATTTAAATAAAAGTAAATAAGTAAGCTAATTAATATATATTTTAATAAGTTATAAGCCTAGCTTTTATTAATAATTACTAAATACTTATACTTTTAAAAGTATTAATTATTAATTTTACTAGTTTAATATATCTTAAAGGAAATTACTATATAACTTTATAATAATAAATAAATACTAGTTTATTAACTAAAATAAGTTAAAAGCTAGCCTTTATTTAAAATAATTAAGATTACCTTTAGTAAATAACTTAATTACTAGTTTAAGAATAGCCTTAAGTAATTAAAGTAATTAAGATCTTTAAAAAAATAAACTAAATAATAAAAATAATAATAATTTATATATAATAAAATAATTAACTTTTAAATTAATAAATAAAAACTTTAAAAATAATATAATAATAATTTTATCTTTTTTTAATAATATAAATATATATAATTATAAAGTTTATATATCTTTTTAAATTATTTAATATTTAACTTAAAATATAATATAATAATAAAATAATCTTAAAAAAAGTATTAAAGTTAATAACTTAACTATAGCTATATTTAGTTTTAAAATTAAGCTTATTACTATTAATGCCTTAAGCCTTTACTTTTTATTAACTTTAAAAAAATAAAAAAATTACTTTATATAAAATTACTAACTTAACTTTATTATTAACTTTATTAAAAGAGATAACTTATTAAGTATTTATAATATTAAAAATAAAATATTAAACTTATAGCTAAATATATAAAAAAGTAAGTAATAATAATATATTAGTATTTTAAAAATAATTTTATTAATTTTATTAAGTAAAATAATAATTAAAAAAACTATAGTTTAACTATTTTTTAATAAGTAAAAGAGGAATTTTAAAAGTCTAGCCTTAAAGTATTATAAACTATATATAAAGAATAAAAAGACTATATCTTTAGCTTTTTAAACTTAATTTAAAAATTTACTTAAAAAATTAAAATTATTTAAAAGAAGTTTTTTTAAGCTAAAAGCTAGTTATAAGCTTTTAAATAGCTATTTAATTTTAAAATTTATTAATAAGTTAAATAAATAGTATTTTATTTAATATATTAACTATTAGTTAAGCTATAATATTAATTTCTTTTTAACTTTAAATAATATTATTTAAAGCACTAAGGCTAAAAAAGTTAAATAAAAAAGTAATATAATAATATAAGCCTTATTAATATAAAAGCAAGCTATATTAATAAATAATAAAAAGTCTATATTAATAAAAGTCTTAAAATATATATATTATAATAAAACTTATTATATAAAAAAAAAGTATTAAGACTTATATTTAAAAAAGAAAAAATATTAAAAAGATTATAAAAGTTATTAAAAATACTTAAATATAAATATAAATATAAAGCTAAAAAAAGAAAACTTAGCCTTAATTATAATAAAGGCTACTTTAATAAAAAATAAGCATTTTATAACTTTTTAATTTAAAATACTGCCTTATTATAGCCTTAAAGCTATATAAATCTTAAACTTAAGTTATAGCTAATATATAATATTATAAAAAGATTAATTTATTTTAAAATTACTTTAATTATATTTTAAAATATTTATTAAAATTAATAACTTTAAAATTAAAGTAAAAGGTATTAATATAGTTAGTTAAGAGTATATAAATAAAACTCTTTTAATAATTATTATATTTATAAAAGTACTCTTTACTTTAAGACTTAACTTAAACTTAATCTTTATTACTTAGCTCTTTAATTAAAAAGAGATAATATAAATAGCTTAAAATAGCTAAATAATAAAAAAATATAAAATTAAAATTATAATATATTATTTAAAACTTTATTTATTTTTTAAACTAATTCTTTTTTAATAAAAGTATTAGTATTATATAAAATTAATATTAACTTTTTTTTAATATTAGCCTTAGTATTATATATAATTAATTTATAACTATAAGTCTAGTATAATTAAATAAGGCATTTAAGTAATAATAATTTAGCTAAATTAAAAAATCTAGTTAATAATATAAGTGCTATATAAGAATTTTACTTTTATAAGCTATATTTTTAAAAAAGAATAAAAAAAAACTATATTAAGGCTAGCTATATTAAAAAGACTATATTAAAGATATTATTTATATTAATATTTATAAATCCTTTTATATTATTAGCTATATTAAAAAAAGATATTAAATTACTTTAATAAATAGCTATAGTAAATTTAATAAAAGTAAAGTAACTAAAAATTAATAAAGCACTTAAAAATTTATTTAATTTTTTATATAATTTTAAAAAAAATAAAAACCTTAAAAATATTATTATTATATTATTTATATAAATAAAGTAAAGAAATTTAATAGCTATAACTTTAATTATTAAGCTACTTTATAAGATATTAGCCTTAAGATATTATTTATAAAATAATATTAATTTAATAGTATTATTAAGAACTTTAATATTATAATATATAATAAACTTCTTTTTATTATAATAAAAAGGAATATTTTAAAGTAATATTAGTTAAAAATCTTAAAAATAATTAGCTATTTATATAACTAAAGTTTATATAAAGTATTAAATAAAATATTATTTAAATATATTTTTAGCTAAAAACTAAATATCTTAAATATTTAAATAATAAGAATTATTATATAATATTTAATACCTTAAGTATAATAAAAAAAGCTAAATAATAAAGAGATTAAGTATATTCTTTTTAGCTTTATTAAAAATATAGTTTATTAATTATTAATATTAAGTAATAAGGTAATAAGCTTATTAAATATTTATTTTAAATTTAATATTATTTTAAAACTACTTATATTAATACTATAGTTAATAAGAATATAAATAAATAATAATTTATAAATAATAATAAGTAAGAAATAATACTATAAGACTAGCTTTATTTAGTTTATAATTAAAATACTGCCTTTTTAACTATTAGCTATAAAATTTAAATATATATAAATATAAAATAATAAAGTCTTAAAATACCTAGAACTTTACTATTTATTATAAAGCTAAGTATTTTTATATAATATTCTTACTTTTATTACTTTTATAAAATTATATATTAAAAATATTAAACTAATAACTTATAAAAAAGCAAAATATAGCCTATTTTAAAATAAATAGTATAATAATATAATTAAAAAAATATAAGCTTTATAAAATAATAATATATAAGATCTTATAAACCTTAACCTTAAAATAAATATATTATAAAAAAAATAAGTTTATAAGTTAAAATAAGGTCTTAATAATTAAATTATTAAGTATAAGGCATACTAAATATTTAATAGCTTTAAGTAAACTATTAAAATTAACTATACTAAGACTTTTATATTAATTATAAAGTTAATAACTTATAAAGCTCTTTTTATAATAATAATAGCCTTTAATTTAAAAATTAAGTAAATAAATATTAAGATAGCCTTTTTTTAATAAAAGTATAAAAGAAGATATATATATAAAGCAGCTAATAAGGTTTATAAATAAAATAAAATAAGTTTATAAGCTAAAGAAAGTATTATATAGCTTATAATAAGCTTTAAAAGTCTAGTATAAGACTTTTATTAATTTTCTCTTAACCTTAAGCTTTTACTTAATATCTATTTATTAAAAATAAGGGCATTAATATAAGAAGTATTAGTATAGTAAGTGTTAAGGGTTAACTATTTATAAAATATAAGTAAGAGCTATACTTTTATTTAAGAAGAGGGATAATATACTAAGCTAATTAATATACTTTTTAATAAGTTATAAGCCTAGCTTTTATTAAATTATTATAAAAATAATAAGTATTAATACTTTAAGTAGCTAATAAATTAATCTTACTAATCTTATTATATTTTAAAAATATACTATTATATAACTAAAATAATAATAAAAAAAGACTAAGTAGCTAACTTAAATAAATTAAGATTTATTTACTAATTAAAATAAATAAGATTATTATTCTTAAATAATCTAATTATAAAACTAGCGCCTTTTATTAATTAAAAAGCTAAAGAGTTTTAAAAAAGTAAGTAAGCTTATAAAAATAAAACTAGTTTAAAATTAGTAGAATAAGTAACCTTTAGCTTAATAAATAAAGACTTTAAAAATAATAAAATAATAATAATTCTATTTTCTTTAAGTAATATAAATATTTATAATTATAAAGTTTATATTTTATTATAAATTAAACTAATATATAATATAGCTTAATAAAAAAGCACTTTTAAAAAAATAATTATTATTAAAAAGGTAATTAAATAATTTAAGATTAAACTTATTAATATTAATACTTTAAGTTTATACTTTTTATTATCTTTAAAAAAATAAAAAAATTACTTAATTTAAAAATATTAGCTAAAGCTAGGAATTTAACTTTATTAAAGGAGATAACTTACTATTTACTTATAATATAAAAAAAAAAGTCTTAAAATCTTAACTTAATACTTAAAAAAGTAAATAATAATAATATATTAATATTTTAAAAATAATATTATTAATCTTATTAAGTAAAATAATAAATAAAGAAAATATAATAAAAAAGGTATTTTAATAAGTTAAAAAAGAGTTTTAAGACTTTAAACTTAAAGCTTTATAAATAATATATAAGAAATAAAAAGACTATAATTTTAACTTAAAATTAAACTTTATTTAAGAATTTACTTAGTAAATTAAGACTATTTAAAAGAAGTTCTTTTAAGCTAAGAGCTAGTATAAGCTTTTAAATAGCTACTTAATCTTTAAGTTTATTAATAGCCTAAATAAATAATACTTTATTTAATATATTAACTTTTAGTCTAGTTATAATATTAAGGTATTTTTAATATTAAATAATATAGTTAAAAGCAGTAAAGTTAAAAAGGTTAAGTAAAAAAGTAATATAATAATATAAATATAGGCTTTATTAATATAAAAGTAATTTATATTAATAAATAATAAAGACTTTATAATAATAAGAGTATTAAAATATATATATTATAATAAGACTTACTATATAAAAAAGAGTATTATTATTTAAGCACTAGTCTTATATTATTTAAGCACTAACTAACTTAAATTAAGATAGATTTTTACTATATTATAATACCTTGCTAAATTATAATATATATTATAAAAATTATAAACTATATATAATTATATAAAGGGAAATTTCTTATTAATTAATTCCTTTAAAAATACATTTCTTATTAAATTAAATATATTTATATATTATAGCCTGTTAATTAATTTATAGCCTTTAGCTATATTACTAAAATAACCTCCTTAATAATAAAAGATAAAAGCAGTGCTATTAATTATAAGCTTTTAATACTGCTATATTTATAGCCTTATCCCCTTCTTACTCCTTATGCCCTTATATTTATATATATTTAAAAGCGCTTTATAAATAGCTATATAAATAATTAACTAGCTTAAGCTACCCCTGCCTTAATCTTAGCTATTATATATATTTAATAAATACTTAAGCTTAAGCAGTAAGTGCTTTAAGTTAAAGTTAATAATAATAGCCTTATTAAAGCTAGCTATAATAAAGCTAGTAGTATTAATATTATTAAATTTAGTATAACTAGCTATAAATATATATTAATAAGTTATTTATAATTCTAGGGTAGCTATAGCTAGCCTTAAAGGTTTATAATAATATTAAGGTTTTAAATTTATAATAGTAGCTTTATAAAGTCTTAAATAATACTATATTAATAGCTTTTTTATATAAAATTAGTAAGAAACTTATTAATAGCTTTTTAAGCTACTACCTTAAATAGTATAACTCTTTAATAAGAACCTTATTACTATTAATAACCTTATCTTAAAGATAATAAGTATAAGGCAGGGTAAATTACTATATAAAGGTATAGGTTATTTTTTTATAAGGTATTAAGTTATTATTCTCGTTTACTATTATAGCTTTAGTATAGTAATACTTATTAATAAGGTATTTAATAGCTTTATAATTAATCTTTATAAAAAGTTAACTTAGCTAAGTATAGCTAATATAATAATAATAAAGCTTTATCTTTTCTTAAGCTACTTTTTATATATAATTATATTTCTTTTTTTTAAGGATTTATAAAATAGCTTTATAAATATAATAAAAGTCTTTAATATTAATAAAGAAGAATAACTTTATATTTTTATATACTGTTTTTATAAGATTATTTATTTACTACTTAAAGTTATAATATTAATTAATCTAGCACTTTAAGATTAATTAGTATAAAGAAGATACTTAAAAATAATATAATTAATAGTCTTTTACTATTAACTAAAGTAAGTAAAAAGCCTAGCCTAAGCTATTTTATAATCTTTTTTAGTTTTAGTATATAGCACTATATATTATATATACTTAAAGCTATTCTTATTATTTTTATAAAAAGGTTTAATATTAGCCTAGGCTTTTACTACTACCTTTACTTTTATTATATTTATCCTTACTACTATTATAGCTTAAGTAGCTATAGCTTATATAGTTATAATAAGGCTAGGGTTATTAAGCTTATTAATATTAAGGTTAGTAGCTAGGCTGCTTATAATTATATTATTACTATTAGCTATATTACTATTAGTAGCTTTATCTTTTAAGTCCTTTTATTATAAGATTATCTTTATATTAATATTTATATTAATATAATATAAATAAAGTTACTACTAAGCCTTTTAAAAGATAATCTTTAAGGTGTTTTTTAATACTATCTCCTTATTAGTTATTATAATTTAAAGTGCTAGGATCTTTAGCTTATAGTAGAAGTTATTAAGCTAGTAATAAAGCTACTTATAAGTTAGCTGCTTTTTACTATTTATAAAGCTAAAGGTAAAGTTAGCTATAAAGCTTTAATTTATTATACCTATTACTTAAAAGAGATATATCTTAAATTTATTTATCTTATATATATTATTTATTTTAAAGACTTTTAAAAACTATTTTTATATTATTTAGTATTATAAGTAAGTTTAAAAGACTGCTTTAACTTTATTAAGCTAATTTTTATAATAGTAAATAATATAGTATAGCTTTTTATTTTATAAAACCTTAATCTATTACTATATTAAGGTAAGGCTATTAAGCTTTAACTAATATATAGCCTAGTAATTATTATAAATATCTTTAAGATAAAAGAATAAGCCCTTCTTACTATAAGGCGTTTAAATAATATCTTTTATCTCTTAAGCTTTAAGTGCCTTTTATAAAGTTAAGGACTACTTAGCTTTTTTTTATATTATTATATAGTAGTAATAAAAAGAATAGGCTAATAAATTACTAGTCTTTTTATAATTATATTACTTATAGCTTTTATAAACTTTAAAAGTTTACTTTTAGTTAGATTTTTATATAGTAAAGGCTATAAGCTTAAATAAACAGTTTAGCTTAGCTATTACTATCTTTTTAATTCTACTACCTTTAGCTAGCTATAAGGCTTTATAATTATAAATAAAACTATAAGTTATTAAAATCCTAATGCTATTATTATTAATATTTATATAGTTCCTAGCCTGCTTTTTAATAAAGTCCTCTTATTTAAACTATAAAAAATCTCTTTTTAAACTATAATAGTTTATACTACTAGCTAGGTTTATGCCTTAAGTAGGATTCTTTATATACCTATACTAAAATATAATATAAAGCTTTAGTAGTTATTATAAAGTGCTGTTAAAATAGTATTATAATAAAAGGCATAAGATATTATAACTAATATAAGGAATTAAAGCAGCTTTATTTCTTTATAAACTAGCTACTATAGCTACTACTAGCTTTATCTACTACTACTAGCTTCTTCTACTACTATAGCAGTTATACTCCTTAAATCTATAATAATTAATATTTATAGTATTAAAGGTAAAAAATTAAAAAGTTATATAAAGGTAGTGTTTTTATATAAGCTACTAAATATACTATCTGCTTATATTATAAATAAGTATATAGTTATAAGAATGCTAGTATAAGTATAGGATATTTTCTATATATATAAACTATTATAGTTTAAATAGAGATTCTTTATAGTTTAAATAGGAGGACTCTTTTAATAAGGGCAGCGCTATAGTTATAGTAAAAGCCTTAGAGGAATATAAAGAGAGTATTAAAAGTGTTAAATTCTTATAGCGCTAAGGGCAGCAGGGTTTAATAAAGGGCTTCTTAAGGCACTAATAATAATAGTAAGGGCAAGGGCAGTAGTAAGGGCAGTAGTAATAATAAAGGCATTTAAGAACTCTACTAAGTAGCTTAGCTACTAGATTTAATATTTCTAGCGTCTTTTATTATAATTATAGCTTTAAGTAAGGATAATTATATTCTTAGTGTTTTAGTGTTTATAACTTTCTGCAAGGCTAATTAATTATATTATATTTAGAAGTGCTATAAAATTATATTATAATTATATAGTATAGTATAGTATAGTAAAAATCTATCTTAATTTAAGTTAGTTAGTGCCTAGATAGTAATCTATTAGTGCCTAGATAGTAATACTTATAAAAAAAAGATGCTAAGACTTATATTTAAAAAAAAATATTAAAAAGATTAAAGAGGTAAGTAAGGTTATTCTTATATAAATAAATACTAAGTAAATAAAAAAAAACTAAGCCTTACTATTAAAGAATAAAATAATAAAGACTAATTACTTTATAATATTTTAAAAATATTATCTTATTATAGCCTTAGTATTATATAAATATTAAACTTAAGCTATAGTTAATATATAATATTTTAATAAGCTTAATTTATCTTAGGTTTTTTAAGCTATATAAAGAATTCCTTAATAAAATAAGTAACTTTAAGATTTTAATAAATAAAATTAATATAATTATTTAAAAATATATAAATAAAAACCTTTTTATTATTATTATATTTATTAAAGTCCTTTTTATACTAACCCTTAATCTTAACCTAGTCTTTATTACTTAGCTTCTTAACTTAAAAAAGAAAATATAAATAGCTTAAGACTATTAAATAATTAAAAAGGATAATATAAAAATAATAATATAATGCTTTAAAAATCTCTTTATTTTTTAAACTAATACTTTTTTAATATAAGCCTTAGTTTTTTATAGCCTTAAGGTAAAATCTTTTTTTATTTTAGTCTTTATATTTTATATTATTAACCTTTAATTATAAATATAGTATAATTAAATAAGCTACTTAAATAAAAGTAATTTAAATAGGCTAAAAACCTTAGTTAATAAAATATATATTATATAAAAATACTATTTTTATAAGCCCTGCTTTTAAGAAAAAATAAAAAAAAAACCTTATTAAGGATAATTATAATAAAAAGACTATATAAAAGATATTATTTATATTAATATATATAGTCCTTTTTATATTATAAGCTATAATAAAAAAAGGTATTAAATTATATTAATAAATAAATATAGTAAGTTTAATAAAAGTAAAGTAATAAAGGATAAGTAAGGTATTTAAGAGTTTATTTAATATTTTATATAAGTCTTAAAGAAAAAAAAACTTTAAAAATATTATTATTATATAATTTACTTAAATAGTATAAAAGAGTTTAATAATTATAAATTTAACTTATAAGCTACTTAATATAATATTAGCTTTAAAACCTTTTTTATAAAATAATATTAATTAAATAAAGTTATTAAAAACTTTAATATTATAATATATAATAAGCTATTACTTATAAAAAAAAAGTATTTTAAAATAATACTAGTTAAAGATTTTAAAAATAATTAGTTATTTATATAATTAAAGCTTTTATAAAGCGCTTAAGAAAATACTATTTAAATATATTTATAAATAATAGCTAAATATTTTTAATATTTAAATAATAAGTATAATAATATAATACTTAATCTTATAAGCTTAATAAAAAAAGCTTAATAATAAAAGTATTAAGTATACTCTTTTTAACTTTATTAATAATATAATTTATTATTTACTTATATTAAAAGATAAGGTAATTAGTTTATTAAATATTTATTTTAAATTTAATACTATTATAGTATTAATAACTATTAGTATATAGCTTATAAAAACCTAGATAAATAATTTATTAAATATAATAAAAGAAAAATAATATTATAAAATAAGTTTAATATAGTTTATAATTAAAGTATTATTATTATAATTATTAATAATAAAGTAGTAAATTAATCTTAAGTAAATATATATATAAAACCTTAATTAAAAAGATATTTTAAAAGATACTATTTTAAAATACTTTAAATTATAATATTTATTAAAGAACTATATTTTTTTATATAATATTCTTATACTTATAGCCTTTATAAAATTATATTTAAAAATATAAAGCTTATTATATATAAAGAAGCTAAATATAGCTTTTTTTAATATAAGTATTATAGTAAAATAAAAGAAAAAGTATAAGCTTTATAAAATAACTATACTAAGGGGGTTTTAAAAATAACTATATCTCTTATAATAATATAACTATTATAAAGGGGATACTAAGTTATAAAAGAGTTATTAATTTATAAATATATTTACTTTAGTATATTTTCTATATAAATAAAAGTACTCTTACTTTAAGTATATAACTTTATTAAGTAAATAGAAATTAGTACCTTTTTTATATAAGGCATTTAGTATAGCTTAATATACTATTTTTTTATAAATTAATAAGCCTTTTATAACTTAATATTCTTTTTATAATAGTAGAGCTATTATAAGATATATAGTTATTTTTAAAACCCCTTAAGTACTTAAAATCTTATAAATCTTAACTTTAATATAAATATCTTATATAAAAAATAAATATATAAGCTAAAGTATAAACTTAATAATTAAGTTATTAAATATAAGGCTTAATAAGTTATTAAAGGTTTTAAATAAATTACTAAAATTAATTATATTAAGATATTTATATTTATAATTAAGCTAATAATATATAAAGCACTTTTTATAATTATAGCTATTTTAAATTTTAAAATAAAGTAAATAAATATTAAGACTGCATTTTTATATAAAAATATAAAAAAGGATATATATATTAAGTAACTTATAGACTTTAAAAATAGTATAAGAAAAATCTATAAATTAAGATAAGTATTATATAATTTAAAATAAGCTTTTAAAGTTTAATATAAAATGCTTATAAATTTCCTTCTTACCTTTACTTTTTATATAATAATAATAAATAATAAATTATATATAAAAAAGGCATTTTTATTACTATTTATATAAATAACCTGCTAATTATTAAAGAAAATAAAAAGAAAATTATAAACTTAGAAAATACTTTTTATAAGTATTTCTTTATAATAAACCTTAAAAAGTATTACTATTACTTAAGAATTTAAATTTAATATAATAAAATAATATAAGTAATTATCCTTAATTAATAAGGCTATATTTAAAAGATCTTTATTAATATAATATAATAAATTATATATTAAGTTTAACCTTAATAATAAAAAGATAATTATAAAAGGCTATTAAAAATAAATACTTAAGTTTATTAAAAGAATAAAAAGAATACTAGTTAATAATAAAATTATTAATATATTTAATACTAAATATATAACTAAACTTTATTTATATAGTCTTAATTATTAATAAGTACTTTAATAACCTTAATAATATATATAAATAAGCTATTAAATATATTCTTAAATATATATAAGGATTTAAAAATTTATGCTTTATTTTTTAATAAAACTTATAACTATTATATAGCTATAGTAATTTTAATTAAGCTAGTAACTTAAATACTTATAAATTAACTTTTAAATATATATTTAATATAAAAAGTAGAAAAATTAGCTAGTTATTAAAAAGGCAGGTAATAACTGCTTTATTAAGTTATAAAGCTAAATATATAGCCTAGATTAATATAATAAAAGAAGCTATTTAGCTAAAAAGGCTTTTTATAAAATTATAAAATAATCTTTAAGAGAAGTATAATATAAAGTTATTAATATTTAATAAATCTCTAAATATAGTTATTATTTACTATAATAATTAAAGAGCTATTACTCTTATAAAAAATCTTATAAACTATAAAGGCTTAAAGTACTAAGGGGGTTTTAAAAAGAACTGCATTTTTTATTTTAGCTTTATTAAGACAGGGGGGATATTAATTAATAAAAAGACTATTAATTTATAAAAAAAAAATATCTTATTTATAATACTAACTTTATATAAATAAAGGTATTTATAATTTTTTATATACTTTTTTTATTTTTAAAATTTAACTTATAAAAGTTATAATAAAAATAAAAAAATACCTTATATAATTATAATACTATTATTAATATATTATACTATATAATTATAAATAATAGCTATATATAAGCTATGTTTTCTTTTTATTATAACTTTATTAAACCTTTATTATTTTTAATTATTTTTATTATAATAAAATTTTTAAAAGCTAGGCATTTTATTTATAATTATTAAATTAATCTAAATATAAATTTACCTTATTTTATATACTATAATCTTAAAACCTTTAAAAAGTGTATTATTACTATAGCTAAGTTATATTAAGAAGGTTATTACTTAACTATTTCTCTTATAGCTAAGGCTCTTTAAGTACTTTATATTAGGCTATATAATTAACTTTAAGAAGCTTATTTATAATTACTTAATAAAAGTAATTATATACTTTTATAAATAAAAGAAGAATATAAAGTCTTTATCTAGGCTTATTATTAAATAACCTAAAAGTATTATATTTAGCTTTAAGCTTTATAATATTATATTAATATAATCCTTATAGCTAAAGATAATAATAAAGGTAATAGTAAGATAAAAATAGCTTTATATTCTTAAGCTAAGAGATTTATATAATATTTAAAGCAGGACTTTTATATTTATAAATTTACTTTTATAATATAAAATATAAGGCTATATAAAATTATAATATTATTAAGTTATTTTTTTATACTTAAAAATAGTTTTTAATTTAATATAAAGTAAAGAAAAGAAATATATAGAATTTTAATAAGACTAGCTTTATAATAAGGTATTTTTTTATTAAAATACTTTTATAAACTTTTATTTTAATTAATAACCTAGTCTTAATTAATTCTTATAATATTATATTTATTACTATTATTAAAGTAATTTTAGCTAAAGGTAAAATTATTTCTTTTTTTATAATCTTTTTTAAAGTCTAGCTATTAGTAAAATAGTTTAAGAATAGCTTTAAAAGCAGTATAATACTTATTATAAGTCTAAAAGGCTATATTACTAATATTATAGCTTTAAAATAGCTTTAATACTTTAAAAAACATAAGTATTACTATTTAAGCATTAATAGATTACTATTTAAGCATTAACTAGCCTAAGTAAGTATAGTAAGGGTTTATATATAAAGGCTTATAGAAATTTCCCTTAACTTTAAAAATTTATAAAAAATTCTAGAAAAATATTTTTATAAAGATTATTAAATTTTTAGCTTTTTTATATAATTAAATTATATATATTTTATTTTATTTTTATTTTTTAGCTTATATATAGCTTTAAAAATTAGTTTTTTTTAAAATAGCATTTTTTTATTAAGTTATACTTCTTAAGACATGCACTTTTAAGAATATTAAAGTCTAGATAAAAAGCTATATAGCTATATAAAAAGTTATTTAATTTATTTATAATATAGTATATAAAATATAGCTTTAAAATAGTTTAAATTTCTACTTATTTATAAGCTACTAGATAAGTATAGAAAATATATAAAAATATTACTAAGTCTATTAGCTTATATTTAAGCTAATTAAATTTTTTTATATTTTTCTTAATTTTTTTAAATATAAATATAGTAGTTTAAAAACATAGTAACTAAAGGAAAGTTTTAAAGTACTTTTACTAGTGCTTAAATAGTAATCTATTAGTACCTAGATAGTAATACTTAAAAATATATATAGCTAGCTAATTTAATAGAAATATAAGTCTTACTTATAAATAGCTATAAGAATTATTTTATAAGTAAATTTATTTATTTTATAGCCTAGTATAATATTAAGCTCTTTCTCTTACTTTTATATCTTACTTATTATCTTTAACCCCTTAATATTAATATTTTTTAGTTTTATAAATATTAATATTAAGAGATCTTATATTATAAAGTTATTAATAAAGTAATTAACTTTAATAAAGCTAATTTTTTATTTTATTTTTAAAAAATATAAAATTAAACTTTTAAGAAGTATATAATCCTTAATACTTAAGAGTAAACTAGCCTCTTTTTATATAATCCTACTATTATTCTTAATTAGCTTTAAGATATACTTTCTTCTTTAATTAAGAAAGTTAATAAGAATAATATTATTAGCTATATTAATCTTAATAGTATATTAAGATTATTATAGCTATTATTATTAAAAAGCTTTAGTATTATTATAAAAAGATTAAAAAATCTAATATTAAAAATACTAAAAATATTAATATAACTATAATTTAAATAATAATTAGCCTTAATACTATAGCTTTATATTTATATTATAAATTACTATTATAACTATATTTAATATTATTTAAAGGCCTTTATTCTTTTAGAAATACTATTAATATTATTAATATTATATATTTTTAAAAAAGAAAAAAAAGCCTTATATATACTTACCTTAAATAGTATTATAATAATAGCTAAGATAAAGTATTTAAAAAAGAAAAATATTAAAAGATAAAGTTTATTTTAAGCTATATTAATTATAGTAAAATATAGCCTAATTAATATTAATAATATAAAAATCTAGCTTATTAAGGATAATTATAATAAATAAGCAGTATAAGAAAAAAAGGTAATATAAATATATAATAAAAAGGCTTATAATAAGATTCCTTTTTTTTATTATTAATTAAAGAAGGTTAAGGCTATTATTTAAGCTAATATTATAGTCTTATAACTTATTAATAATATCTTTATATACTTAAGTAACTTACTAATAGTAGATTAATAGTTTAAGTTAAATTATTATACTTTACTAAATAATAATAAATAAATTTATAATTATTATTATCTTTATTATAAGCTTAACTTTTAAAGCTATTTTTATAACACTTAAAAGCTACTAGTGCTATAGCCTTAATTTAAAAACTATAATATAAAGATTATTAAAAAAGCTATTAATTATATAATATTAAAAGTTAAGTAATAAACTGCTAATTATAAAGAGTTATTATATAAAGCTAAGAAAATTAAGATTATAAATAAATATAGTTTTAAAAAGTTAGCTTTTAAATTTAAGGCTATTAAGCTTAAAAGTAATAATAATAAAAATAGCAGTAATAGTAATAAAAATAGCAGTAATAATAAAAAAAAGCAATAATAATAAGAAAAGCAGTAATAAGCTTACTTAAATATAAAGCATAATACTTTTATTTTTTTATTATAATAGTTATACTTTAATATAATTACCTTAAATTATTATAAAATTACTAAATTTATTAATTTAAAATAAAGTACTTTATTTTATATAGTATTAGTATTATAAGCTATATATTTTTTCTTTTTTATAAATTAATAATCCTTTTACTAATTAATATCCCCTCTATCTTAATAAAGCTAGAATAAGAAATATAGTTATTTTTAAGACCCCCCTAGTAGTTATAGTTAGAGGATGTTTTTATTAGCTTTTATAATCCTTTTATTTTATTTTTTTTAAGTAAAGATTTTAGCACTTCTTTTTTATATACTATATTTTATTATAGTATATATATTTTAGTATTTTTATAAGTATTAAATCTTTATTATTTATTAATATAAATCTTTTTTATATTAATAAGGCTTATATATTTATTATAGTACTCTTTTATTTAACCTTTTTTATTTTTATACTATATACTATACTATTTAGTATAAGGAAGTTCTTAATACTATAGCTTAACTAAAAGTTAATATACTAAATAATATACTATTTACTAAGACTATTAATAAATTTAAGGATTAAGTAGCTATTTAAAAGCTTATAGTTACTTTTAACTTAAAGAAACTTCTTTTAAATAGTTTTAATTTTTTAAGTAAAGTTATAAATAGATTTTAATATTATAAGTATATAATCTTCTTATTCCTTATAAGCTAATTAAAAGGCTTTTAAATTAAACTTTTAAATTTCTTCCTTTACTTATTAAAAAACTTTTAAAATAATCTTTTTTTTATTTATTATCTTACTTAAAGAGATTAATAGTATAGTTTTTATACTTTTAATATATTATTATTATTAATAAATCTAGGCATATATTTAACTTATAAAGACTTTATTTTTTATATTATAAATACTTAATAAGTCTTCCTCTTTTATTAAGTTAATAATAAGTTTAAGCTAATAATCTTATATTAAATAGTCTTCTCTTTTTTTTAGTATTAATAAAGAGTGCAGGCTTAATATATTAAGAGTCCTCTTATTTAAATAAATAAAAATTCCTATTTAAATAAATATAGCCTATATACTTAATAACTCTAAAATTTATTAATATTTATAATAATTATAAAATGCTTTTATTAAAATAAAAAAAAAATATATATAAAAAGTATATCTTAATAGAATTATACTAAATATATATATAAATATTTTTAAAATATTTATTCTTAAATTTTTAATTATATTTATCTTATTTAAAAATATTAAAATTTTAAATAAGTGTCTTTTAATAAGAAGTTAAAATTATAAAGTAAAATTTAAAATTTAATATCTTATTTATATAAATAATATAAAAATATTAAATATATTAATATATATTTTATATTTAAAAAGAAATCTTATATTAAAGTTATTTTAAATTTATAGCTTAAATATTTAGTTTAAATAAGTTTTAAAAAAAGAATATATAAAATTAAATAAAAATTAAAATACTAGTATTTTTTAAATATTTATTTTAATTCTTTATTATAGTTATTTTTATATATAAAGGTAAAAGTAGTTTATAAATTTTAAATATATAAACTATTTAGTATAATATATAAACTATATTTATCTAAATAAGAATTTTTATTTATTTAAATAAGAGGACTTTATATTAATAGCTATTAGCTTAATTTTTAAAAAGGCAGATTTTTATATTTAAATAATAATACTAAGGTTACTTTATTATTATACTATATTATATATTAATTATTATTAAAGGTTAAAGAGGTTAAGATTATTAATTAATAGTATATAGACTTTATAATTAAAGATATTCTTATTACTAAATAATAATAAAATACTTATTATTATATTATTCTTTTTAAAGTCTTTATTTATTAAAGCTAGAGTTAGTTATTTAGCTATATTTAGGCTTTTATTTATTTTAAACTAGTCTCCTTTTTTCTAAATATTTAAAAAGTTACTTTAAAACTATTAGTATTATCTTAAGCTAGAGATTAAGTTATTTAATAATACTATTCTTAATTAATATATTCTTAACTTACTTAATTTATATATTTTAGCTATTTTTTATATATTTTTATAATATAGCTAATTTCTTTTTAAAATATAATAAGACTAGTAAGATTAATAGTCTTAATTAGTTAAAAGTATTAATACTTATTATTCTTAGTAATTTTAATAAAAGCTAGGCTTATAACTTATTAAAATATATATTAATTAGCTTATTATATACTTTTATCTCTTAAGTAAATATATAGCTTTACTTATACTTAGTAAATAACTTAACCTTTTATTACTCTTATACTAGTACTTCTTATATTAATGCCCTTATTTTTAATATATAAAAAGCGCTATATAGTCTTAAGCAGGCTTTATAAGTATAGTATAAGACTTTTACTAACTTTCTCTTAACTCTTAGCTTTTATATAGTCTTAGCTAATAGCAGGCTATATATAAAGAATAGTATTTTTATTATAATTTATATAAATAACCTACTTATTATTAATAAGAATAAGTTAAAGATAAGTAAACTTAAAAAAGCTTTTTATTAATAATTCTTTATAATAAATCTTAGCTTATATTACTATTATTTAAGGATTTAAATATAATATAATAAAATAAAAAGAATAATAGTTTTAAATTAATAAGGCTATATATAAAAGATCTTTTATTAATATTATATAATAAACTATACTTTGATATTAACCTTAATAATAAAAAAATAATTAAAAAAAGCTAAAAATAACTATATATACTAGCTTAATAAAAAGAAAAAGTATTAATTTATAATAAAATTATTAATATACTTAATATTAAATATAAGACTTAACTTAGCTTATACTATATTTATTATTAATTATTACTTTAATAACCTTAATAATATATATAAGCAGGCTATTAAGTATATACTTAAGTATATTTAAAAAATAAAAAACCTTTACTTTATATTCTATAGTAATTTATAATTACTTTATAGCTATAGTAACTTAAACTAGGCTAATAACCTTAATACTTAAAAATCTACTTTAAATTATATTTTTAATATTGAAAATAGTAAAATTAGCTAGTCTTTTAAGTAATAAGTAATAACTGCTTTATTAAGCTATAAGGCTAAATATATAGCTTAAATAAATATTATTAAAAAGGTAATTTAATTATAAAAACTTTTTATAATATTATAAATTAACTTTTAAAAGGAATATATTATAAACTTATTATTAACTTTAATAAAGACCTTATTATTTTTAAATACTATAATTATTTACTATAATAATTAAAATAAAGAACTTAATAAACTATAAAGGATTAAAGTATATTAAAACTTAATAGTATTTTATTTATAAAAAGGTTAAAAGTAAAGAGATTAAGCTAAAATATATTTTTATAAATAAAATAATTATAAATAAATTAACTAAGCCTTTAAAAAAAGACTACTTTTTAAAAATCTATAAAGCCTTAAGCTTAAGGAGAATTACTAAAGTAAAAAATACTAGTAAAAAGACCTTAAAGTAATAACTATATATTATTAATAAAGTAAAGCTTTTTAAAAAGAGATTAATAATACTAAATTAATAAGAGTATATTCTAGGCCTTATATATAAACTACTTTATTATTAAGGATAGTAAGAGTAGTAAAAGCTATAGTAATAATAAAAGCTATACTTAATTTTCTTTTATATTATTAAGTAAAAGTGTTAAAAATAAAGGCATTAATATAAAAAGTATTAGTATAAGGGCTATAAGGGTTAACCTAGCTATTAAGTATAAGTAAAAGCTATACTCTTATCTTATTATAAAATAATAAGTAAGCTAATTAATATATATTTTAATAAATCTTTAAGGGGAATATATAGTAAAATTAATATTATTTTTAATAAATAATAAATCTCTAAATATAGTTATTATTTTCTATAATAATTAAAAAGCTATTATACTTATAAAAAATCTAACTAATTATAAAGGCTTTAAGTATATAAAAATATAATACTATTTTATTTATAAGAAAGTTAAAATTAAAAAGGTTATACTTAAATATATTTTTATAAATAAAATAATAGTAAATAAATTAACTAAACCTTTAAGAAAAGACTAGTTTTTAAAATTTTATAAAGCCTTAAGTTTAAAAAAGATTACTAATATAAAAGATATTAGCTAAAATATATATATATAGCATCTAGTTTAATAAAAATAAGTTTTAAACTAACTACTCTTATAAAAGATATAAAAGTAATAAAAGTATTAAAATTAATATATTTATAATCTTCTTATACTATTAAGTAATAGTATTAAATTTAAAGGCATTAATATAAAAAGTACTAGTATAAG
Source organism: Trichoderma citrinoviride (assembly GCF_003025115.1). Classification (NCBI taxonomy): domain Eukaryota; kingdom Fungi; phylum Ascomycota; class Sordariomycetes; order Hypocreales; family Hypocreaceae; genus Trichoderma; species Trichoderma citrinoviride. The sequence continues at coordinate 25,945 of NW_020194735.1, forward strand.
AGGTTATAAAGGTTAACTATTTATAAAATATAAGTAAGAGCTATATTTTTATTTAAATAAGAATAAATAAGTAAGCTAATTAAGATATATTTTAATAATTCTATTAATTATATAAAAGACTAGGGCTTATATTAAAAGTAGGTTAGTTTATAAGATAAAGAGATTTTTAAAGTACTATATTATAATCTTAATATTATTCTTCTTAATTATCTAGCTGCCTTAGGCTATTTTTATTTTCCCTTTTAAATTAAATAGCTATATTATTAATACTAGGTTTAAACTAAGAGTATATATATAAAAGACTTTTATAAAAGTAATTATAATAGACTAATTCTTATTAAAAATTTTTAACTTATTATACTTATACTTTATACTATAACTTATAAATCTCCTATATTATTAAAAAAAACCCTTATATAATTAAAAGGGTTTTAAAATAAATTATTCTTATTAAAAGGTTATATATTAGCTATACTTAAAGTTTAATATTTATATATTATTAAGGCTATATTAAAAGGGAGAGGGTATTTTTAAAAAGTTATAAAGTAATTAGTCTTTTCTTTAATAAAGTTTAATATAAGTAAAGCTAAGTTATTTTTTATTTATTTTATATTTATAAGTATTAGTTATTTTTAATAGCTATAGTAATCCTCTTAATATTATTTTTTCTTTAAATATAAGTTTTAGTATTTATTTTTTATATAATATATCTTATTATAATATAAAGTCTTTTTATTTAAATAGATAAAAATTCCTATTTAAATAGATATAGCCTATATACTTAATAACCTTAAAATTTATTAATATTTATAATAATTATAAAATGCTTTTACTAAATTAAAAAAAATATATAAAAAATATATCTTAATAAAATTATACTAAATCTATATATAAATATTTTTAAAATATTTATTCTTAAATTTTTAACTATATTTATTTAATTTAAAAATATTAGAATTTTAAATAAGTATCTCTTAATAAAAAGTTAAAATTATAAAGTAAAATTTAAAATTTAATATTTTATTTATATAAATAATATAAAAATATTAAGTATATTAATATATATCTTATATTTAAAAAAAAGTCTTATACTAAAGTTATTTTAAATTTATAGCTTAAGTATTTATTTAAAATAAGTTTTAAAAAAGAAATATATAAAATTAAATAATAATTAAAATACTAGTATTTTTTAAATATTTATTTTAATTTTTTTATTATAGTTATTTTTATATATAAAGGTAAAGGTAGTTTTAGAAATTTTAAATATATAAACTATTTAGTATAATATATAAACTATATTTATTTAAATAAGGACTTTTATATATTTAAATAAAAGGACTTATAATATATATATTTTAGCACCTTTATTAATATTAAGTCTTTATTATTTATTATTTATTTTTATATTAATAAGGCTTATATTATTATATTACTTTTTTATTTAAGTTCTTTAACTTTAGTATTATAAATAATACTATTTAATATTAAAAATACTTTAATACTATAGCTTAACTAAAAGTTAATATATTAAATAAAATATTATTTACTTAAGCTATTAATAAACTTAAAAATTAAGTAGCTATTTAAAAGCTTATATTAACTTTTAATTTAAAAAAGCTTTTTTTAAATAGTTTTAATCTTTTAAGTAAACTCTTTAATTATATTTAAAAAGCTAAATATATAATCCTTTTACTCTTTATATATTATTTATAGCACTTTAAGACTAGACTTTAAGAATTCTACTTTTACTTATTAAAAAACCTTTTATATTATTATCTCTTTAACTATTATCTTACTTAATAAAATAAAAAGTATTATTTTTAAAATACTAATATATTATTATTATTTACTTTTTTATATACTTAGCTAGCTTTTAAATACTTTATCTTTTATATTATATATAGTTAATAAATTCTTAGCTTTAATAAAATTAATAATAAGCTTTAGCTAATACTTTTATAAAAGATAGTTTTTATACTTTTTTAAAGTTAGTAATAAATAAAGACTTAAAGTATTTATAATAATAAGTTTAATCTTAAGGCTTATTAACTTATTAACTATAATGCTTTTTTTAAAATTACTTTATTATTATATTATATTTTATATTAGTTATTAATTTAAGGGTTATAGTAATATTCTTACTTTATAGCTATATATATTTATATTATTAAAAGGTAATAGAATTATTATTATTTTATTATTTTTAAAGTCTTTATTTATTAAGCTAAAGGTTAGTCTTTTTTTAATATTTAAGCTATTATTATTTTCTTTATCTCTTTAAATTTTTTAACTCCTTTAGCCTTTTAAAAGTAGCTAATAATTATAACTTAAACTAGTAATTAAATTATTTTATTATAATATATATTAATTAGCTTACTAGTTATCCCTTTTCTTAAATAAGAGTATAGCTTTTACTTATATTTTATAAATAGTTAACTTTTATTATATATTATATTAATACTTTTTATATTAATACTTTTATTTTTAATACTCTTACTTAATAATATAAAAAGCTAAAGTATTACTCTTACTGCTTTTATACTTTTATAATAAAAGTAATTACTTAAAACCTACTTTTATTAAACTAAGTATTAAGTAATATTCTTAATAGCTTTTATATTAATAATCCTCTTTAAGCCTAAGGCTTTATAAAACTTTAAAAATTAGTCTTTATTTAAAGGCTTAGTTAATCTATTTATTATTATTTTATTTATAAAAATATATTTTAATACTACCTTTTTAATCTTAACTTTTTTATAAATAAAATATTATTAAGTCTTAATATACTTTAAGCCTTTATAATTTATAAGATTCTTTATTAAAGTAATAGCTCTTTAATTATTATAATAAATAATAACTATATTTAAAGATTTCTTAAGTATTAATATTAATAACTTTATATTATATTCCTTTTAAAAATTTTTTAAAAAGCCTTTATAGCTAAATAGCTTTTTTTATTATATTAATTTAGGCTATATATTTAGTTTTATAACTTAATAAAGTAGTTATTATCTGCCTTTTTAATAACTAGCTGATTTTTTTATTTCTTATATTAAATATATATCTAGAAGTTAATTTATAAATATTTAAATTACTAGCCTAATTAAAATTACTATAGCTATATAGTAGTTATAAGTCTTTTTAAAAGATAAAATATAAATCTTTAATTCCTTAGATATATTTAAGGATATGCTTAATAGCTTGCTTATATATATTAAGTATTACTACAGGGGCTATATAAAATTACTAGAGGGGCTATAATTAGCCTAAAGTGGCTTAATAAGAGTCTATATATAAAGACTTATAAAAACCTCTTTTAACTTTAAAAATCTATAACTAATTTTAAAAAAAATACTATAAGAAAGAAAAAGAGTTTTTTAAAAATATTATTAAATAAAATTATATATTTTATAATTTTATTTTATTTTTATCTAGTTAAGGCTTAGAAAATCTAAGCTAAAGTTAAAAGCTAATTTTTTTCTTAATATATACTTATATAAGTATGCATTTAGTATATATTAATAGTTTATAAAGCGCTTTATAAAAATATATAAAAAGTTACTTTAAATTATATAAGGAATATATAAAAAACTAAACCTAAACTTAGCCTAAGTTTTTAATATTATAATATAGCTTATAAAAATAAATAAAAATATTTTTAAAACTTATATAATATTTTAAGCTAATAAATAACTTAGATATATTTTTATTATATTTTTATTATCTTTATTATATATAGAAAACATCTTATAAAACTATAGTATATAAGAGAAAGAAGTAAGGTACTTAAACTATAGCCCCCCTAGTAATTTTATACAGCCCTTATAATAATACTCTATATATTATTAAAGTTATTAAAATACCTACTAATAACTAAAACTATATAAATAAAGTCTAGTTATATTCTTAATATTAAATATATTAATAACTTTACTATTAACTAGTATTTCTTTTATTCCTTTAATTAACTTAAATATTTATTTTTAGCCTTTTATAATTATCTCTTTACTATTAAGGTTAAAGTTAATATATAATTTATTATATTATATTAATAAAGGATCTTTTAAATATAGCCTTATTAATTAAGTATAAGTATTTATACTATTTTATTATACTAGATTTAAATTCTTAAGTAATAGTAATACTTTTTAAAATTTATTATAAAAAAATATTAATAAAAAGTATTTTTTAAGTTTATAATCTTCTTTTTATTTTTCTTTATAATTAGTAGATTATTTATATAAATAGTAATAAAAATACCTTCTTTTATATATAACTTATTATTTACTATTATTATATAAAAACTAAAAGTAAAAAGGAAATTTATAAATATTTTATATTAAACTTTAAAGGCTTATTTTAAACTATATAATGCCTTTTTTAATTTATAGATTTTCTTTATATTATTATTAAAGCTTATAAGTTACTTAATATATATAGCTTTTTTTATATTTTTATATAAAAATACAGTCTAAATATTTATTTACTTTATCTTAAGGTTTAGTATAGCTATAATTATAAATAATGCCTTATATATTATTAGCTTAATTATAAATATAAATATTTTAATATAATTAATTTTAGTAATTTATTTAAATCCTTTAATAACTTATTAAGCTTTATATTTAATAACTTAATTATTAAGTTTATACTTTAGCTTATATATTTATTTCTTATATAAGATATTTATATTTAAGTTAAGATTTATAAAATCTTAAATATAGTTATTTTATAAAGCTTATACTTTTTCTTTTATTTTACTATACTACTTATTTTAAAAAAAACTTTATTTAGCTTTTTTATATATAATAAGCTTAATATCTTTTAATAAGGATTTTATAAAGGCAGTAAGAGTAAGAATATTATATAAAAAGACCTAGTTTTTTAATAAATAGTATAGCTTTAAGTAACCTAGAATAGCATCTTTTAAAGGCATATCTTTTAAATTAAAGTTTTATATATATACTTACTTAAGATTAACTTACTATTTTATTAATAGTAGTTATAATAGTAGTACTTTAATTATAAATTATATTAAACTTATCTTTTTATATTATTTTTCTTTTACTATATTTATCTAGTTATTTATTTAAGTACTTATAAACTATATACTAATAGTTATTATTAATACTATAATAGTATTAAATTTAAAGTAAATATTTAATAAGCTAATTACCTTGCCTTTTAATATAAGCAGTTAATAAACTATATTCTTAATAAAGCTAAAAAGAGTATATTTAATGCCTTTATTATTAAGCTTTTTTTATTAAGCTTATAAGATTAAGTATTATACTACTATACTTATTATTTAAATATTAAAGATATTTAGTTATTATTTATAAATATATTTAAATAGCGTTTTCTTAAATACTTTATAAAGACTTTAATTATATAAGTTAACTATTTTTAGGATTTTTAACTAATACTGCTTTAAAATACTTTTTTTATTATTATAAGTAGTAATTTATTATATACTATAATATTAAAGTTTTTAATAACTTTATTTAATTAATATTATTTTATAAAAAAACTTTTAAAATTAATATTATATTAAGTAGCTTATAAGTTAAATTTATAATTATTAAATTCCTTTATATTATTTAAGTAAATTATATAATAGTAATATCTTTATAGCTCTTTTTTTTTTAAGATTTATATAAAATATTAAATAAACTCTTAAGTATTTTACTTATTTTTTATTACTTTATTTTTATTAAATTAACTATATTTATTTATTAATATAATTTAATATCTTTTCTTATTATAATTAGTAATAAAAAAAAAACTATATATATTAATATAAATAATATCTTTTATATAGTCTTTTTATTATAGCTATTCTTAATAAGGTTTTTCTCTTATCCTTTTTTAAAGGCATAGCTTATAAAAATAGTATTTTTATATAGTATTTATTTTATTAACTAGGTTTTTTAGCTTATTAAGGTTACTTTTACTTAAGTAGCTTATTTAATTATACTATAACTATAATTAAAGGTTAATAATATAAGATATAAAGACTAAAATAAGAAAAGACTTAGCCTTAATACTATAAAAGACTAAGGCTTATATTAAAAAAGAGTTAATTTAAAAAATAAATAGATTTTTAAAATGCCTTATTATTATCTTTATATTATCCTTTTTAATTATTTAATAATCTTAAGCTATTTATATCTTCTTTTTTAAGTTAAAAAGCTAAATAATAAAAACTAAGTTAAGACTTAAAGTTAGTATAAAAAGAACTTTAAAAAGTATAAAAGTAATAAATAGATTTTTATTTATATATTTTTTAAATAACTATACTAATACTATTTACTAAAATCTTAAAGTTACCTATTTTATTAAAGAAACTTTTATATAGCTTAAAAGAACTTAAAATAAATTAGTTTTATTATAATATTATATATTAACTATAGCCTAAGTTTAATATTTATATAATATTAAGACTATAATAAGGTAATATTTTTTAAAATATTATAAAGTAATTAGTCTTTATTACTTTATTCTTAAATAAAAAGGCTTACTTTTCCTTATTTACTTACTTAAAGTTTATATAAAAATAACCTTACTTATTTTTATAGTCTTTTTAATGCCTTTTTTTCTTTAAATATAAGTTTTAATACCTCTTTTTTATATAATAAGTTTTACTATAGTATATATATTTTAGCACCTTTATTATTATAAAGTCTTTATTATTTATTAATATAAATTACTTTTATATTAATAAGGCTTATATTTATATTATTATACTGCTTTTTTATTTAACCTCTTTAACTTTAATACTTTTAATAATACTATTTAGTATTAAGAATACTTTAATACTATAGCTAGATTAAAAGTTAATATATTAAATAAAGTACTATTTACTTAAGCTATTAATAAACTTAAGAATTAAGTAGCTGTTTAAGAGCTTATACTAGCTTTTAGCTTAAAAGAACTTCTTTTAAATAGTCTTAATTTATTAAGTAAACTCTTAAACTAAATCTAACTTTAAATTAAAGTTATAGTCCTCTTACTCTTTATATACTATTTACTAAAAATAAGGGCATTAATATAAGAAGTATTATATATAGGCTATAAGGGGTTAACCTAATTATTAAGCATAAGTAAAAGCTATATGCCTGTTTATATAAGACTAGAATAATAAGCTAATTAATATATATTTTAATAAGTTATAAGCCTAGCTTTTACTAAAATTACTAAGTACTAGTACTTAAAAGAATTAGCTAATAATTATAAATAATCTTATTAATTACTGCTATCTTAAGTAGAAATTATAGCATAATAAGACTATATTTAAAAACTACTAATTAATTAACCTTAATAAACTAAGGACTAGTTATTAATTAAAATAACTAAAGGTGCTGTTATTTAATAACCTAATTATTAGACTAGGCTTTTATTAATAAGTATAAGACAGCAGCTAGGGGGAGTTAAAGGGCTAGGGAGATAAGAATAAGAAAGATAATAGCTTTTTATATATAATAAATAAAAATCTTAAAGCTAATAATATAACTTTAATCTTATCTCCTTTTAGTAATATAAATATATATAGCTATAAAGTTTATATACCTTTATAATTTACTAGTTAATAATAATATTAAAAACTAATATATAATATAGCCTAAAGATAAAGCATACTAAAGGATAGTATTATTATAAAAAATATAGTAGTTAAACTAGAGATTAAGCTAATTACTATTAGTATATTAAGCTTATAATCTTTATTATTATTAAATAAATATAAAAACTACTTAGTATAAGACTAGTAATTAAGACTAATTATTAACTTTATAAAAGCAGAGGACTTAATTAGTATATATAATATAAAAGAAAAAGTCCTTAATAGCTAGCTTAAGGTATAAAAGTTAAAGTAGTAATAATATATAGGCATTTTAAAAACCACTCTCTTTATATCTTTAAGTAAGATAATAAATAAAAAGAAAATAGTATAAAAGGTCTTTTAATAAGTAAAAGAGGAATTTTAAAAGTCTAGCCTTAAAGCCTTTTAAATAGCTTATAAAAAATAAAAAGAATACTTATTTATTATATTTAATTTTATTTATAACTTTATATAATATATTAAAATAGTATAAGAAAAGTTCCTTTAAGCAGGAAGTTAATATAAACTTTTAAATAGCTACTTTATTTTAAAATTTATTAATAAACTAAGTAAAAAATACTTAGTTTAATATATTAATTTCTAGATAAATTATAATATAAATATATTTTTAATACTAAATAGTATTATTTAAAGCGCTAAAGCTAAAGAGGTTAAATAAAAAAGTAAGGTAATAATATAAGCCTTATTAATAAAAAAATAAGCTATATTAATAAAAGATAAAGATTTAGTAATAATAAAAGTACTATATTATATATATTATAGTAAGATATATTATATAAAGGATAAATACTAAGACTTATATTTTAAGAAAAGGAAATAATAAAAAGAATATAAAGATTAATAAGGCTGCTATAAGTTAAATATAAATTAGGCTCTTAAAGAAAACCTAGCTTTACTCTTCTTTATAATAATAAAATTAAAGCTTAAGTACTTTATAACTTTTTAAGTTTACTTACTATATAATATACTTTAAAGCTTATCTTAGTATAGTTTTAGTATTATATAAATGCTAAACTTTAAATATAATTAATATACTATATTTTATTAAGATAATTTTACTTTTAGTATCTTTAGGCTATATAGCAGTATACTTAGTAAGATTAAAAACTTAAAAATCCTTATAAAAGGCATAGGCTTTATAATATAAAAATATATAAATAAGAATCTCTTAGTTATACTTATACTTATAAATATCCTATTTATATTAGCTTTTAAACTTAACCTTATCTCTATTACCTAGCTACTTAACCTAAAAGAGGAAATATATATATTTTAAAATAGCTAAACTATTTAAAAAAGTAATATAAAGATTATAATAAGATATTTTAATAACCTTTTTATTTTTTAAACTAACTCCTTTTTTATATAAGCACTAGTCTTTTATATAATTAATCCTTAACTATAGCTTTAGTATAACTAAATAAAGCACTTAAGTAAGAATAATTTAATAAGATTAAAGAAGATAGTAAATAAGATAAATATAGCTTAAGAATATTACCTTTATAAGCCTTATTTTTAAAAGTAAATAAAAGAAAAACTATACTAAGGCTAGTTATATTAGGCTAATTATATTAAAAATATTATTTATATTAATATATATAGTCTTTTTTATATTATAAGCTATAATAAAAAATACTATTAAATTTTATTAATTAATAAATATAGCAGGTTTAATAAAAGCAAGGCTATTAAAAATAAATAAAAAGCATAAGAATTTATAAAGTATTTTATATAATTCTTAAAAAAAAGAACCTTAAGGCTAATAGTATTATATTATATATATAAATAAAGTAAAGGAATTTAATAACTATAAGTTTAATTAATAGGCTATATAATAAAGCACTACTTTTAAGACCTTATTAATAAAGTAATATTAATTAAATAAAGTAGTAAAAAGCTTTAATATTATAATTTATAATAAGCTATTACTAATAATAATTAAAAAAAGTATACTAAAAGTATACTAATTAAAAATCTTAAAAATAGTTAATTACTTATATAACTAAAGCTTATATAAAGCGCTTAATAAAATACCTTTTAAATATATTTTTAATTAATAGCTAAATATCTTAAATATTAAAGTAATTAGTATAGTTATATAGCATTTTATATTATAAGCTTAATATAAGAAACTTAATAATAAAGAAATTAAATATACTTTTCTTAAATTTATTAAGAATATAGTATATTAACTCTTAATACCTAGCAGAAGAGTTATTAGCTTATTAAATATACACTTTAAGTTAAATATTATATTAAAGCTGCTTATTATATTAACATGCTTTATTAAAACTTAAATAAAAGACTATTTAATAAAAAACCTCTTACTATTACTACTAACTTTAGCGCTACTACTATTAACACTATAATAGCTAATAATGCTTTTAATAAAAGAAAAAAGGCACTATAAGTTAAGCTCTGCCTAGTTTATAATTAAGGTAGTAATATTATAATTAATAACTATAGGACTAAAATATATTAAACTATAAGATAATATCTTAAGACACTTAGAACTTAAATACCTATTATAAAACTAAGTCTTATTATATAATATTCTTACTCTTATTACTTTACTTAAGTTATATATAAAAAACATTAAGCTAATAATATATAAAAAGGCTTAGTAAAGCTTCTTTTAGAATAAATAGTCTAAAAGAATAGCTAAAGAAATATAAGCTTTTTAAAATAACTATACTTAAGATTTAGTTAATCTTAACCCTTAAATAAATATACTATATAAGAAATAGGTCTATAAGCTAAAAAAAAGACTAAATAACTAAGTTATTAAGTATAAAGCTTATTAAGTAGTCTAAGGTTTTAAATAAATTATTAAAGTAAACTATATAAAAACTTTTATATTAGTAGTTAAGCTTATAATTTATAAGGCGCTATTTATAATAGCAGCTGCCTTTAACTTAGAAATTAAATAAATAGATATTAAGACTATATTTCTTTATAATAATATTAAAAAGGATATATTTATTAAGCAGCTTACTAGTTTTAAGAATAATATAATACTAGGATAAGTCTATAAGTTAAGAAAAGCTCTTTATAGTTTTAAATAAGCACCTAGGGTATAGTATAAAACGCTTATAAATTTCCTCTTTACCTTTAGCTTTTATATAGTTTTTATAAATAATAGCCTTTATATTAAAAATAGTATTTTTATTATAATTTATATAAATAATTTACTAATTATAAGTAAAGATAAGTTAAAGATTATAAACTTTAAAGACTATCTTTACTAAAGGTTCTTAATAACTAATCTAAGATTATACTACTATTACTTAAGTATTTAAATCTACTATAATAAACTAAGATAAATAATTATTCTAGATTAATAAGGCTATATTTAGAAAATCCTTTATTAATATAATAGAACTAATTATATATTAATACTAATACTAATAATTAAAAAATAATTATAAAAGGCTAGAGATAAGTATATAAGCTGCCTTAATAAGAAAAGAGAATATTAATTAATAGTTAGGTTATTAATATATCTAATATTAAGTATAAGACTAGACTTAGTATATATAGTTTTTATAATTAGCTACTACTTTAGTAATTTAAATAATATATATTAATAAGCAGTTAAATAGATCTTTAAATATATATAAGGTATTAAAGACTTATATCTTATTTTCTTTAATAATCTATAGCTATTATATAAGTATAGTAACTTAAACTAGGCTAATAACCTAAATACTTATAAATTAACTTTAAAATATATTTTTAATATTAGTAATAAAAAGATTAGCTAGTTATTAAAAAAATAAGCTATAATTATACTTTTTAGCTATAAGGCTAAATATATAGGCTAGACTAATATAATAAAAAAGGTAATTTAGCTATAAAGACTTTTTTTAAAATTATAAACTAATTTATAAAGGGAATTTATATTAAGCTCTCTTTATTTACTATCTTAGTTAAATAAATCTCCTTATTTACTATCTTAGTTAAATAAATCTTTATATATAGTTATTATTTACTATAATAATTAAAGGGTAATTATATTAATAAAAAAACTTATAAATTATAAAAGATTAAAGTATATAAAAATATAATAGCACTTTATTTATAAAAAAGTTAAAAAGGGGGAAGTTTAGCTAAAATATATCCTTATAAATAAAATAATAGTAAATAGATTAACTAAGCTATTAAAAAAAATTAATTCTTAAAATTCTATAAAGCCCTTAGCTTAAAGAGGATTACTAATATTAAAAATGCTTATAAAGACTACTAAAAGCTATAAGACTATATGCTCTTTAAAAGATCTACAGTAATTAAGTTAGTAAGAGCAAGTTCTAGGCCTAGTACTTATCCTATAATAATAGTAAGAGTATCTTTCTGCTTTTTATATTATTAAGTAGGAGTGTTAAAAATAGGGCTATTAATATAAGAAGTACTATATATAAGCTATAAGGGGTTAACCTAACTGTTAAGTATAAGTAGAAGCTATACGCCTGTTTATATTAGACTAGAATAATAAGCTAATTAATATATATTTTAAGACTATTTATAAAGCTTTAAGGCTAGACTCTTAGAATTCCTCTTTAACTTATTAAAACACCTTTTATACTATATTTTCTTTACTTATTATCTTACTTAATAAGATTAATAATATTATTTTTAAAATATTAATATATTATTATTACTTACTTTTTTAAGTATTAAGCTAAGACTTTAAGACTTTTTCTTAATATTATAAGTAGTTAGCAGGTTATCTTTTTTAATAAGGCTAATAACTAGCTTAAGCTAATATTCTTAAATTAAATAATCCTTTTATTTTTTTAAAAATAGTAAAAAGTATAAGCTTAAGGTATTAATGCTAATAGGCTTAATCTTAAGTTTAGTTACCTTTTTAATAATAATTATCTCCTTAAGGTTACTTTTTTATTAAGCTATATTTTATATTAATCTAGTTTATAATAGTAAAGTATAAACTTTATAACTATAAATATTAATATTACTAAAAGAAGATAGAATTATTATTATCTTATTATTTTTAAAGTTCTTATTTATTAAGCTAAGGGTTGCCTATCTTATTAAGTCTAGGCTGTCTTTATTTTTATAAATTTGCCTACTTTTCTAAAACTCTTAAGTCTTTTAGCTAGTAAAAGGCGCTAGTCTTATAATTAGGTTATTTAAGGATAGTAATTTTATCTATCTTAGTTAATAAATAAATCTTAGCTTATTTAAGTTAGCTAGTTAGTCTTCTTTTATTATTTTTTAGTTATATAGCAGTATATCTTTAAGATATAGCAAGACTAGTAAGATTAGTCTATTAGCTACTTAAAGTATTAATACTTATTATATATTAAAATATATATTAAATTAGCTTATTATTAGTCTATATTCTATATAGCAGCATATAGCTTTACTTATGTTTTTTAATTAGGTTAACCCCTATCCTTTACTATATAAATACTTCTTATATTAATGCCTTTATTTTTAACACTCTTACTTAATAATAAAGAAAGTTAAAGCTATGCTCTTACTATCCTTATATTAGGTATATAGTTTAAAACCTACTCTTACTAACTCTAGATAAGGTATATATTCTATAATAGGTATATAATTACTTCTAAGACTTCTTGCTATTATTTTATATATTAATAATCCTCTTTAAACTAAGGGCTTTATAAAACTTAAGAAAGTAATCTTTTTTTAGTAGCTTAGTTAACTTATTTACTACTATTTTATTTATAAAAATATATTTTAGCTTAATCTCTTTACTTTTAACTTTTTTATATATAAAGTAATACTAGGTCTTAATATACTTAAAGCCTTTATAATTAGTTAGGTTCTTTATTAAGGTAATTACTTTTTAATTATTATAGTAAATAACTATAGTATTTAAAAATAATATATCTACTTATTCCCCTTAAAGATTAATATATAATTTTATAAAAAGTCTTTATAGCTAAATAGCTTTTTTTATAATATTAATTTATATTATATATTTTACTTTATAACTTAATAAAGCTATTATTACTTAATATCTTAATAACTAGCTAATCTTACTGCTTTTAATATTATTAAGATAAAGGGCATTAATATAAGAAGTACTAGTATATTAATAGCAGGGGGTTAATTTAGTTAAAGGCATAAGTAGAAGCTATATGCCTGGTTTAGTAAATATAAATAAGTAAGATAAAAGATATACTTTTTAATAGATTATAAGCCTGGCTTTTACTTAATATTACTAAGTACTAATACTCCTTATCTTATTAAAATACTAATCTTACTAGCTATAGTATCTTAGTTAGAAATTGCTATATAATAAGGAAATAAAGAATAAATACCTATTAACTAACCTAATTAGGATAAGATCTGCCTATTAACTAAGATAGTTAAGATTACTATTATTAAATAACCTAATAGCTAGCTATAAACTATCTTAAAGCAGCTAGGAGATATAAAAAGACTAGGGAGATAAGAATAAAGATAAGACTAATAGTAATAGCTTAAATATAGTTAAGTAATTAACCCTTAGGTAAATAAATAAGGATTATAAAGATAAAGGAATCTTAAGCATTTTATTACTATTAAGTAATACTAATATATTTAGTTATAAAGTCTATATACTGCTGCTATAAGCTAGCTAAAGTCTAATATATAATATAGCTTAATAATATAGTAATTTAAGAGATAGTATTATAGCTAGAGAATTAGTTAAAGAGGGACTTAAGATTAAGCCTATAATAGTTAATGCCTTTAGCCTTAAATTACTCTTAATACTAGAGAAATAAAAAGACTACCTTTTTTAAGAATAATAGCTAAGATTAATTATTAACCTTATAAATACTAAAGATCTTTTAAGTGTTTATAATACTAAAAATAAGGTCTTAGCCTTTTAGCTAAATATATAAAAAAGCAAGCAGTAATAATATATTAAGATCTTAAAAATAATATTATTTATCTTACTTAGTAAAATGCTAAGTAAAGAAAAAACTATTTAGTATATCTTTTAAAGGATTAAGGAAGAGTTTTAAAAGTCTAGCCTTAGTGCCTTTTAAATAGTATATAAAGAATAAGAGGACTATAGCCTTAAGTCCTTAAACTTAATAAAAGACTTTACTTAAAAGATTAAGACTATTTAAAAAAGGTTTTTATAAGTAAGGAGTTAATATAAGCTTTTAAATAGCTACTTAATCCTTAAGTTTATTAATAGTCTTAGTAATTAGTACTTTATTTAATATACTAACTTTTAAATAAATTATAACTCTAACTCTTTTTTAATACTAAATAGTGTTATTAAGAGTGCTAAGGCAGAGGAAGTTAAGTAGAAAAGTAGCGTTATTAGTATATAAGCCCTGCTAATATAAAAACGCATAGCACTAATAGATAATAAGGACTTAATAATAGTAAGGGTCTTATACTATATGCATTATAAAAAAACATGCTATATAAGAGATAGCTATTAAGAGCTTTACTTAAAGAAAAAAAAGTAATAAGATAATTATAAAAATATATATTAATTAGCTTACTTATCTTCTTATAATAAGACAGGAGTATAGCTTCTACTTATGCTTAATAGCTAGGTTAACCTTTATAGCCCTTATACTAGTACTTCTTATATTAATGCCTTTATTTTTAATACTTTTACTTAGTAATATAAGAGAAAAATTAAGCGCAGCTTTTATTACTACTATAGCTTTTACTGCTTTTACTATCCTTAGTAATAAAGTAGTCTATATATAAGGCCTAGAATATACTCTTATTAATTTAGTATTACTAACTTCCTTTTAAAAAGCTTTACCTTATTAATAGTATATAGCTATAGCTTTAAAGTCTTTTTACTAATATTTTCTATCTTAATAATCCTCTTTAAGCCTAAGGCTTTATAGAATTTTAAAAAGTAGTCTTTTTTTAAAGGCTTAGTTAACCTATTTATAATTATTTTATTTATAAGAATATATTCTAGCTTAATCTCTTTACTTTTAATCTTTTTATAAATAAAATGCTATTAAGTCTTAATATACTTTAATCCCTTATAGTTTATTAGGTTCTTTATTAATATAATTACTCTTTAATTATTATAATAAATAATTATAGCATTTAAAGATAATAAGGACTTTACTAAAGTTAATAATAAGTCTATAGTATATTCCTTTTAAAAGTTAGTTTATAATTTTATAAAGAGTCTTTATAGCTAGATTACCTTTTTAATAGTATTTATCTAGGCTATATATTTAGCCTTATAGCTTAATAAAGCAGTTATTACTTACTACTTAAAGGACTAGCTAATTTTACTGCTTTTAATATTAAAGATATAACTTAAGGTAGATCTTTAAGTATTAAGGTTACTAGCCTAGTTTAAGTTACTATAGCTATAAAGTAGTTATAAATTATTATAAAATATAAAGCAGAGGTCTTTTATTCCTTAAATATACTTAAGTATATGCTTAACAGCCTGCTTATATATATTATTAAGGTTAATAAAGTAGTAATTAATAATAAATATAGTATAAGCTAGGTTAAGTCTTATACTTAATATTAAGTATATTAATAATCCTACTATAGATTAATACTCTTTTCTTTTATTAAGCTAGTATATATAGTTATTTCTAGCTTTTTTTAATTATTTTTCTATTATTAAGGTTAGTGCTAGAGCGTAGTTTATTATATAGTATTAGTAAAAGATCTTTTAAATATAGCCTTATTAGTTTAAAACTACTATTCTTTTTACTTTATTATATTATATTTAAATCCTTAAGTAGTAGTAATATAAGCTAAGATCTATTATAAAGAATTATTAATAAAGAGCTTTTTTAAGTTTACTTATTTTTAACTTATCCTTATTAATAATATTAAAATATATGTTTATTAACCTTAATCCCTTTTATTTAAATAGTAGTATATTAGCTTTTACTTATGCTTATAGTTAGATTAACCCCCTATTGCCTTTATATAGATACTTCTTATATTAGTGCCTTTATTTTTAACACTCTTACTTAATAATATAGGAAGTTAAAGTCCTGGTTTTAGGACCTGCTTTTACTTTCCTTATATATTAGGTATAAGGCTTAGAACTTACTTTTACTGACTTTAAATGCTGATTTCTTTTAAGTGCATATTAGACTGACTACTTAGTATAGTTAATAATATAGTATTTTAGATTTCTTTACTAGCAGTTTATATATTAATAATCCTTTTTAGGCTAAGGGCTTTATAAAACTTATAAAATTAATCTTTTTCTAATAGCTTAGTTAATCTATCTGCTACTATTTTATTTATTAAAATATATTCTAATTTAACCTCTCCTTTCTTAACCTTTTTATATATAAAATAGTGTTAAGTCTTAATATGCTTTAATCCTTTATAGTTAGTTAGGTTTTTTACTAAGGCAATTACTCTTTAGTTATTATAGTAAATAACTACTGCACTTAAGGACTTAGCTGCTTTATCCTAATCCCCTTAAAGATTAGTTTATAATTTTATAAAAAGTCTTTATAGCTAGATAGCTTCTTTAATAGCATTAGTCTAGGCTATATACTTAGCTTTATAGCTTAACAGTGCTATTATTATCTGCCTTCTTAATAACTAGCTTATCTTACTGCTTTTAATATTAAATATATAACTAAAAGTTAAATAGTAAGTGTTTAAGTTATTAGCCTAGTTTAAGTTATTATATTTTTATAAAAGCTATAGGTCTTTTATAAAAATAAGGCATATATCCCTTATTCTTTAAATATAGTGTATAATGAATTTAATAGCTTATTTATATATATTATCTAGGTTATTTAAGTATTTACTAATAATAGATATTATATAGGCAAGATCTAGTCTTATTTTTAGTATTAGGTATATTAGTAATCTTATAGCTAATTAATATTCTTTTTACTTATTAGGCTAATTAAGGTAGTCTTCCCCTGCCTTTTATAGTTATTTTTTAATTATAGGTATTAAGGCTAGGGCATAGTTAGTTATATAAAATTAATAAAAGATCTTTTAAATATAGCCTTATTAGTTAAGTATAATTATTTTTACTAGCTGATTTTAATAAATTTAAATTCCTAGATAGTAATAGCAAGGCCTTAAATCTATTATTAAAAAGCATTAGTATAAAGCTTCTTTTAGTCTTATAATCTTATCCTTATTCTTTTTAACTAAAAGCAGATTATTTATATAGACTATAATAAAAATGCTGTCCTTAATATATAAACTGCTGTGTAAGGTAATAGAATAAAGACTAAGTATTAAGAGGAACTTTATAAGGGTTTTATACTAAACTCTTAAAGCTTATTTAAGTTTATAAAGGGCCTTGTTTAATTTATATACCTTTATTCCTTTACTAAAGCTAGTTAGTTATTTAATATAAATATCCTCTTCTACTTTTTTATAAAAAAAGGCTGTCTTAATATCTATTTACTTTAATTCTAAGTTTAAGGTAGTAGTAATAGTAAATAAGGCCTTATATATTATTAATTTAACTATTAAGGTAAAGGTCTTTAAGTAATTTACTTTAGCAATTTATTTAAAGCCTTTAATAACCTATTTTACCTTATATTTTATAACTTAGTTATTTAGACCTTTTTTTAACTTATATACTTATTTTCTTTTTAAGATATTTATACTTAGGTTAAGATTAACTAGATCTTAAGTTTTATTATTATTAGAAATAAAGGCATTAATATAGGAAGTACTAGTATATTAAGGCAGTAGGGGTTAATCTAGTTAAAGGTATAAGTAAGAGCTATATGCCTGTCTAGTAGAAGCAGAATAAGTAAGATAATTAATATACTTTTTAACAGGTTATAAGCCTGGCTTTTACTTAATATTATTAAGTACTACTACTCCTATTTATATTAGCTATTAATCTTGCTATTCTAGTTATATCTTAAGTAGAAATTACTATATAATAATATAATACTAGATAAATACTAATTAACTAACCTAAATAAGATAAGAACTATCTATTAACTAAGATAGATAAGATTATTATTATTAAATAACCTAATTGCTAGTTTTAAGATATATTAAACCCTTATAAAGCCTTTAAAGTTTATATAAGGTAGCTAGAGGTCTTAAGGAGTTTAAAAAGATAAAAATAATAATAAGACTAATAATAGCTTAGACTTAGCTAGCTAATAATCCCCTAGTTAAATAAATAAAGACTATAAGGATAAAGTAGTCTTTAGCATTCTTATACTATTAAGTAATACTAATATTTATAAATATAAAGTTTATATACTA
>NW_020194736.1:0-43214 GCF_003025115.1 Trichoderma citrinoviride
AAAAAGTAAAGCTTTAATTATATTTAAGAATTATATATTATAATAAGTATATTATAAACTCCTTTTAAATTTATAATAAATTAGCAGCTATAAGCCTTAACCTAATACTTAATATAATTAAGTATATAAAGAACTTTAAAAGCTAATTAAGTTAAAGGTTATAACTTAGGCTTAGGCTTAAGAGAAAGAGATAACTTAATTTTAAAATAAAAAGTTAACTTAATTTAAGAATATAAAGTATTAATAAAAGGATTAATTTTAATAAAATAAAAAAACTAATATAAGCTTTTAGCTAAATAAAAAGTATTTAATTGCTTTTTATAAATTACTTATATTTTAATAATATAAGTTTAAAAATAATTAAAAATAAAAATAAAATAATATAAAATAAGTACTTATTAAGTTTAAGTTATTAAAAAGTAAAGCTTTTTATAAACTTATAGCTATTTTATAAAAAGTATATAAAACTATAAGATATAATTTATAATCTCCTTTATTAAGACTATATTAAGTATATTTTAATAAAGCAGTTAATAATAAGTTAGTAAAAAAATATAAAAAAGAATAAAGAAATATACTTAATGCCTTTTAATAAAAGTAAATAAGCTTATTTAATTATTATTTTATTAAATACTATATATATTATTAATATAAAACCTATTTATATTTAAGTTAGTAATAAAGCTATAATAAAGCTAAAGATAAAAAAATATTAAATTAAAGTATTAAAAAAAGTATAGTAAAAATATATAATATTTAAGGTGTTTTTTTATTTTTTTTTAAGTACTATTAGTATACTTTTTTTAATAGGATTTTTATTCTTATCTTTAACTACTATTATAAGAATAAGTAATATAAGAGTCTTTTTTAAAAGATAACCCTTTCTCTTTAATAAAGCAAGAGTTATAATAAAAATACTATAATTATAAAAAGGTATTATAAAGCAGGAATAATAATAATTAAAAAATAAAAAAAAATACCTTATAAAATTAAGAAGAATTATAAACCTTTTATATATATTAAAGGATATTTATAAAAAAGCTAGTTAATAAGTAAGTAAAATAAAGCTATATTTACTTATAATTTAAAATAAAAAATATAATACTATTACTTAAATAAATAAGGCATTAATAAATAAAGGCATTAAGATATTATTAAAAGAGAAAGGCAATTTATTATAAACTTTAATATAAAAGAGGTATAAACACTAAATAAGTTTAATATAATCTTATTAATAAAGGCTTATAGCCTTAGCTTAAAAGAATTATAGCTTTATAATATATTTATAAGTATAAAAAGGTAAATAACTTATACCTTTATAAAAAGTTTAAAAATAAATATAATTAACCTTTAACCTTTATATTTAGAATTCCCTTTATATTTAATATAAAGTTATAATTTAATTAGTATAATTAAAGTTATACTTTATTAAAACCTTTTTATAATCTTAATTCTCTTTACTTCTTAGTATTACTTATAAACACCTTTAATATTTTTAGTCTTATTACTATTATTAATATTAAACTTAAGCTTACCTTAACTTTTTTAACCTTTAAAAGATAAGGAAGAGAAAGGAGTTTACTTAAAGGTGCTAAAGGTATTCTTATTATAGGCTTTTTTATTAGCTTATAAATAAAAGAACTTAATAAGCCTATTCTTTTAAATCTCTTAACTTTAATATAAATTAGTAGTTTAATACTTATACTAGGTTTTATTTATTCTTTTAAGACTAATAAGAGTAATTATAATAAACTATATATTAAAAGTATTTAAATACTTATAAGTAATTTAAGTTTATGCTTTTATTAATATATTAATATATCCTTTAAGTATTAAAAACTAGCTATAGTTTAATTTATTAAATTCTATAATAATAATAAAGTCTTTTTTTAATAAGGCTTTTAAGATAATTATCTTTATTAATTTAAAAAGCTTTTTAAAAGTAAACTTATTATTTTTAAATCCTTTATAATTAAGCTTTATTTTAATATTTATTAATAAGCTATTAAAAATAAAGCTTATAATTTCTTTTTCTTTTTATTTTTAAGTATTTTTCTTTATTTAAGTAGCTGTTTTTTTATAAATATTTATGCCTTTAATTAAGTCTTAAATGCCTAGTAGTATAGTATTAACCTTTAAGGTCTATTACTAAGCATTCTAGTTATTAGCACTATATAGCTATATTATTAGTAAGAGGAAGTTTACTTTTATAACCTTTAAGGCATTATTTACTATAAATGCTGCTATATTAAGCTAAGGATTAGGATTATATTAAGGTTAAGGGTTATTATAAGATAAAGGATTAAAAGAAGAATATCTTATTATTTAGTTAATAAGTTACTAAAAAAGTAATAAAGTCTTTAAGCTTTTAAATAAAGTAAAAGAGAATAAGATAATTAAAAATTAATTAGAAAAATATAATTATAACTTAGTAATAGTTAAAAGGTAATAACTTAGTAGTAAGGGGTAATAACTTAGTGTCTAAGGTAATAACTTAGTATTAAGGGGTTAATAAGGTATTATTAAAGGTTATAATTATAAGCAGCAGTTATAAATAGGCTTATAACCTATAATAATCCTTAAGGAAAAAAAAGACTTAATTTAACTAACTAAAGTTATTTAAGAAGGAAAAATAATAATAAATAGGCTATACTATAGTAGGCTATAGTCCTAACTAAGGTTATATACTAGGGCATATATAATAATAGTAATAAGGTTTAAGGTTTATTATTAAAAAGCATTAGTAAAAGGCATTCTTTAATACTATAATCTTTACTATATTTTTACTAATAATAAAGAGATTATTAATATAAATAGCTATAAAAATTTTATTTTTTATATATAACTTATTATTAATAAAGATAGTATAATACTTAAGTGTTAAAAGAAAATTAATAAGTGTTTTATATTAAACTCTTAAAGCTTATTTTAACCTATATAAGGCTTTTTTTAACTTATAAATTCTCTTTATATTATTTATAAACCTTATTAGCTACTTAATATAAATATTCTTAATATTCTTATAAAAAAAAAGCAGTTTTAATATTTATTTACTTTATTTTTAAATTTAATACTACTATTATAATAAAAAAGGCTTTATATATTATTAGCTTTATAATTAATATAAAGGTCTTAATATAGTTAATATTAATAATTTACTTAAAGCCTTTAATAACCTACTATGCTTTATATTTAATAACCTTATTATCTAGTCCTTTTTTAAATTTATATACTTATTTTCTTTATAGTATATTTATATTAAGATTAAGATATATAAGGTTTTATATATTATTAGCTTATAATACCTAAATCTCTTTAATTATATTATTATACTATTAGTTATAAAAAAAGCTATATTCTACCTTTTTATAAGTTATAAGTTTAGTATTCTTAATATAAAATTCTAAAAAGGCAGTAAGGGTAAGTATATTAAATAAGGATATTTAGTTCTTTAATAAATACTATAGCTTAAGGTAATCTAAGACTTTTTTTTATATATATACTTACTTAGGGGGTCTTAAAAATAACTATATTCCTTATCCTAGCTTTATTAAGATAGGGGGGATGTTAATTTATAAAAGGGTTATTAATTTATAAAATACTTTAATCTTAATATATATGCTATATAAATTAATATACTATTTTAAAAAATTATTATTTCTATACTTAAAAAGGCTATTTTACTTAGATTTAGTATTACCTTATATTAAAAAGCAGCCTAATAGTATTCTTTTAATAAGAATTATAAAATTTATAGTTTTTATAGTACTTTATTTTATATAGCATATATACTTTAATTAATATATCTTTTTTTTATAAATTAATAACCTTTTTATAAATTAACATGCCCTCTGTCTTAGTAAAGCTAGGATAAGAAATATAGTTATTTTTAAGACCCCTTAAGTACTTAAGATTTATTAATATAAGGGGTACTAGGGGGGTCTAGAAGTTAACTACTTACTGTATTAGCATAGCTAGACATAGGGGGGTTAATAATTAGGAAAATGCATTATTAATTTAAAAAACGATTTAGTACCTAGTCCTGCATACTAATTTATACTACAGCTAAGGTAGCTTTTTTAGCGTAGGGTAAAAATTATATTAAGCGTCTTATATATTAAAAAGAGGGTACCTCTGCTTATATATGCTATATATTAAAGACTAGGTACTGATTTTTTTCTAAATTAATAGTATATTTTCCTACTTATTAACCCTCTTATATCTAGCTATACTAATACAGTAAGTGGTTAACTTCTAAACCCCCCTAGTAGTTAAGGTTAAAATAAAAGCACTTTAATTATAAACTAGATATTACTTAACTTATAATACTAGTTTTTTTATAATATAAGTAAGGATATTAGTATTTAATTATTAATCTAAGTCCTTATACTTTATATATTTTTAATTAAGGTTTTTAAAATAGCATTAGATTTAAAGTCTATATTTAATAAGCTAATTACTTTCTTCTTAAATATTAAAAGTTAATATATAGTATTATTAATAAATTTAAGCAGTATATATTTAATCCTTTTATTATTTAACTTTTTCTTTTATAATTTAAAAAATAAAGTGCTAGGCTATTATTCTTATAGTTTTAATATTTTAAATATTAAGTTATTAGCTAAAGATATACTTAAAAGGTATTTTATTTAAGGCTTTATATAAACTATAGTTATATAAATAATTAAGTATTTTTAAGATCTTTAATTAATACTGCTTTAGTATATTTCTTTTTATTATTATAAGCAGTAGTTTATTATATATTATAATATTTAAGTTTTTAATAATATTATTTAATTAATACTATTTTATTAAAAAGGTTTTAAAATTTATTTTATAAAAAGCAGCTTAGTAATTAAATTTATAGCTATTAAATTCCTTAGCCTTATTTATATATAGAGTATTACTATCTAGGCACTGATAGATTGCTATTTAGGCACTGACTAGCCTAAGTAGGCATAGTAAGGGTCTGTGCATAAAGGCCTATAGAAATTTCCCTTAACTTTAAAAATTTATAAAAAATTCTAGAAAAATATTTAAAAAAAATAATTAAAATTTTAGCTTCTTTATATAGTTAAATAATATATTCTTTATTTTATTTTTATTTTCTAGCTTATATATAGCTATAAAAACTAGTTTTTCCTTAAAATAGCATTTTATAGCTAAATAGTACTTTTTAAAGCATGCACTTTAAAGAATATTAAAATTTAAATAAAAAGCTATATAGCTATATAAAAAGTTACCTAATTTATTTATAATATACTATATAAAATATAGCTTTAAAATAGTCTAAGTTTCTATCTATTTATAAGCTATTAAATAAGTATAAAAATATATAAAAAATATAATTTAGTTTTATAGCCTATGATTAAGCTAATTATATTTTTTTATAATGTTTTTTTTTTTAAAATATAGATATAGCAGTTTAAAAACATAGTACCTAAAGGAAAATTTTAAGGTACTTCTACTAGTGCCTAAATAGCAATCTGTTAGTGCCTGGATAGTAATACTTATATTTAAATAGTGTTTTATTAAGTGCTTTATATAGGCTTTAGTTATATAGGTAGTTAACTATTTTTAAGATTTTTAACTAGTATAACTTTAGTATACTTCCCTTAATTATTATAGTAGTAACTTATTATAAATTATAATATTAGAGCTTTTAGCCACCTTATTTAACTAATATTATTCTATTAGTAAGGTCTTAAAGATAGTGCTTTATTATATAGCCTACTAATTAAATTTATAATTATTAAACTCTTTTACTTTATTTATATATATAATATAGTATTATTAACCTTAAGTTTTTTTTTTTTTAAGAATTATATAAAATACTTTATAAATTCTTATACCCTCTGTCTATTTTTAATAGCCTTACTCTTACTAAATCTACTATGCTTATTAATTAAGGAAATCTAATAGTATTTCTTATTATAGCTTATAATATAAAAAAGGCTATATATATTAATATAAATAATATTACTAATATAGTTAGCTTAAAATAGCTAGCCTTAGTATAGCTTTTCTTTTATTTATTCTTAAAGACAGGGCTTATAAAAATAGTATTCTTAAGCTATATTTATACTATTTACTATCTCCTTTAGCCTTATTAAGTTACTTTTATTTAAGTGCCTTATTTAGTTATACTAAAGTTATAGTTAAGGATTAACTATATAAAAGACTAATACTTATATAAAAGTATTAGTTTAATTTAAAGAAGAAAGAAGTTATTAAGATATCTTATTATAATCTTTATATTACTTTTTTAAATTATCTAGCTGTTTTAAGATATATATATTTTCCCTTTTAGATTAAGTAGCTAAGTAATAGAGATAAGATTAAGGCTACTAGGGGGGTCTCGAAAACGACCGCGTTTCCTATCCCAGCTCTACTAGGACAGGGGGGACGTTAATTAGCAAAAGGACTATTAATTCGCAAAAAAAAGATACCTCATTTATAGTGCTAACTCCATATAAATAGAGGTATCTATGTTTTTTTACATACTTCTTTTATCTTTAAAATTCAACCCGCAAAAGTTATAATAAAAATAAAGAAACGCCCTGCATAATCACAACACTATCGCTAACGCATTATGCTATATAATCGCAGATAACAGCCACACATAAGCTATATCTTCTTTTTACTATAACTCTATTAAACCTCTGTTATTTTTAATCGTTTTTGCTGCAATAGAATCTCTAGAGGCTAGGCATCCTGCCTGTGATTGTTAGATCGATCTAGACATAAATTTGCCCTATTTTACGCGCTATAATCTTAAGACCCTTAAGGAGCGCACTATTACTACAGCTAAGTTATACTAAGAAGGTCATTACTTAACCATTTCTCTTACAGCTAGGGCTCTTTAAGTGCCCTATGCTAGGCTATACAGTTAACTTTAAGGAGCTTATCTGCGGTC
Source organism: Trichoderma citrinoviride (assembly GCF_003025115.1). NCBI lineage: Eukaryota > Fungi > Ascomycota > Sordariomycetes > Hypocreales > Hypocreaceae > Trichoderma > Trichoderma citrinoviride. The sequence goes on from NW_020194736.1 coordinate 6,917, forward strand.
ACTTAATAAAGGCAACCGCACACTCCTATAAGCAGAAGAAGAATATAAAGTCCTTGTCTAGGCCTATTGCTAAATAACCTAAGGGCATTATATTTAGCTTCAGGCTCTATAACATCACGCTAATATAATCCTTATGGCCAGGGGCGATAGCAAGGGCGATAGCAAGATAAAGACAGCCTTACATTCCTAGGCTAAGAGATTTATGCAGTGTTTAAAGCAGGACTTCTATATCTATAAGTCTACTTCTTATAATATAAAACGCAAGGCTATGCAAGATTGCAGTGCTGTTAAGTTGTTTTTCTGCGCCTAAAGACGGTTTCTAATCTAACATAAGGTAAGGAAGAGGAATATATAGAATTTCAATAAGACTGGCTTTATAGTAGGGTATTTTCTCACTAAGATACTCTTATAGACTTCTATTTTAATTAATAACCTAGTCTTAACCGATTCTTATAATACTATATCTATTACTGCTATTAAGGCGATCTTAGCTAAGGGCAAGACTATTCCTTCTTTTATAATCCTTCCTAAAGTCTAGCTGCTAGCAAAATGGTTTAAGAATAGCCTTAAAAGCGGCATAATGCTTACTATAAGTCTAAAAGGCTATATTACTAATATTATAGCTTTAGAATGGCTTTAACACTTTAAAAAACACATACAGCCGGCTAATTTAACAGAAACGCAAGTCTTACTTATAAATAGCTGTGAGAATTATTTTATAAGCAAATTTATCTATTTTATAGCCTAGCATAATATTAAGCTCTTCCCTTTACCTCTATACCTTACCTATTATCTTTAACCCCTTAATGTTAGTGTTTTTTAGTCTTATAAACATTAGCATTAAGAGATCCTATATTGTAAAGTTGCTAATAGGGCGGTTAACTTTAGTAAGGCTGACTTCCTATTCTATCTTTAGGAAATATAAAATTAAACCTTTAAGAAGCATATAATCCTTAGTGCTTAAGAGCAGACTGGCCTCTTCCTGTATAATCCTGCTATTATCCTTAATTAGCTTTAGAATACGCTTTCTTCTTTAACTAGGAAAGTTAATAAGGATAATATTATTAGCTATATTAATCTTAATAGCGCGTTAGGATTATTATAGCTATTATTATCAGGAAGCTCTAGTGCTGCTATAAAAAGACTAGAAAATCCAACACTAAGAACACTAATATAACTGCGATTTAAGTGGCAATCAGCCTTAACGCCGCGGCTTCACATTCGCACTATAAATTACTATTATGACTATATTTAACATTATCTAGAGGCCTTTATTATCTTAAAGGTGCTGCTAACGCTATTAGTGTTATATGTTTTTAAAAAGGGAAGGAAAGCCTTATACATACTTGCCTTAAACAGCATTATAGCTATAGCTAAGATAAAGTATTTAAAAGAGAAGAATATTAGAAGATTAAGTTTATTCTAGGCTACATTAGTTATAGCAAAATATGGCCTAATTAGCGTTAATAATGCGAGAATCCGGCTTACTAAGGATAACTATAATAGATAAGCGGCATAAGAAGAAGAAGCAGCGTAAATATATAATAAAAAGGCTTATAATAAGATTCCTTTCCTTTATTATTAGCTAAGGAAGGTCAGGGCTATTATCTAGGCTAATATTACAGCCCTACGACTTATTAATAATGTCTTTATGCGCCTAGGTAACTTGCTGACAGCAGATTAGTGGTTTAGGTTAGATTATCGCGCTTTACTAAATGATAATAAGTAGATCTATAACCGCTATTGTCTTTATTACAAGCTTGACTTCTAAGGCTATCTCCACAGCGCCTAGAAGCCGCCGGTGCTATGGCCTTAATTTAAAGACTATAACATAGAGATTATTAAGGAAGCCGTTAATTATATAGTATTAGAAGTTAAGCAACAGGCTGCTAATTGCAAGGAGTTGTTATATAAAGCTAATAGTGTTAAGATTATAGATAAATACAGTTTTAAAGAGCTGGCTTTTAAATTTAGGGCCATTAAGCTTAAAAGCGATAATAATAAAGATAGCGGCAATAATAAGAAAAGCGGCAATAATAAGGAAAGCGGTAATAAGCTTGCCTAGATGTAGAGCATAATGCCTTTATTTTTTTATTATAATAGTTATACTTTAATACAGTTGCCTTAGATTGTTATAAAATTACTGAATTTATTAATCTAAAACAAGGTACCTTATTTTATATAGCATTAGCACTATAAGCTATATATCTTTTTTTTTTTTGCGAATTAATAGTCCTTTTGCTAATTAATGTCCCCCCCGTCCTAGTAGAGCTAGGACAGGAAACGCGGTCGTTTTCAAGACCCCCTTAGTAAGTGCTAATATAAATAAAACATTTATAAGCATAAGTATAACTAAAAGGTTTTTATTTATATATCTTTATATTATAAAGCCTATGCCTTTTATAAGGATTTTTAAGTCCTTAATCCTGCTAAAGGTGCTGCTATATAGTTTAAAAGTGCTAAAGGCAAATTTATCTTAGTAAAATATAGTATACTAACTATATTTATAGTCTAGCACTTATATAGTATTAAGACTATATTAAAATAAGCTTTAGGATATATTATAAGATAAATGCTTTTTTTTAAAAGTTATAAAGTAGTTAAGTTCTATCTTTACTATTATAAATAAAAGTAAAGCTATGCTTTTTTTAAAGGCCTGGTCTGTATTTAACTTATAGCAGCTTTACTAGCCTTTATATTCTTTTTATTATTTTCTCTTTTTAAGGTATAGGTCTTAGTATTTATCCTTTATATAATATATCTTATTATAGTATATATAGTATAATATCTTTACTATTATTAAGTCTTTATTTTTTATTAGTATATTTTATTTTTTTACTAGCAGGGCCTGTATTATTACCCTGCTTTTTTATTTAACCTCTTTAGCTTTTATACTTTAAATAATACTATTTAGTATTAGAAATATATTTATATTATAATTTATTTAAAAATTAGTATATTAAACTAAGTATTCCTTACTTAATTTATTTATAACTTTTAAAATAAAGTAGCTATTTAAGAGTTTATATTAACTTCCTGCTTAAAAGAACTTTTCTTATACTATTTTAATATATTATATAAAGTTATAAATAGACTTAAATATAATAAATAAGCATTCTTTTTTTTTAATATGCTATTTAAAATGCTTTAAGACTAAACTCTTAAAATTCCTCTTTTACTTACTAAAAGACCTTTTATACTATTTTCTCTTTATTTATTATCTTACTTAAAGAGATAAAGAGAGTTATTTTTAAGATGCTAATATATTATTACTGCTTTAACCTTTATGCCTTAAGCTAGCTATTTAAGACCTTCTCCTTTATATTATAAATATTAATAAAATCCTCTGCTCTTATAAGGTTAATAATTAGTTATAGCTATTAGTCTTAGACTAAATAATCTTTATATTTTTTTAATAATAGCAAGGATTATAAGCTTAATATACTAATAGTAATAAGCTTAATTTCTAGTCTAGCTATTATATTTTTAATAGTAATGCTATTCTTTAGCATGCTTTATCTTTAGGCTATATTATATATTAGTCTTTAATATTAACTAAGTGTTTATAAAGGCATGCAGACTTTATAACTATAAATATTTATATTACTAAAAGGTAATAAGATTATATTATTAGCTTTAAGGTTTTTATTTATTATATATAAAAAGCTATTATCTTTTTTATTTTTATCCCCCTAGCCCTCTAACTCCCTCTAGCTGCTATTTTATAAAAGCTATTAATAAAAACCTAGTCTAATAATTAGGTTATTAAATAACAGCACCCTTAATTATCTTAATTAATAACTAGCCCTTAGTTTATTAAGGTTAGCTAATTAGTAGTTATTAAATATAATCCTATTATACTATAATTTTTACCTAAGATAGCAGCAGTAAGTAAGATTATTTATAATTATTAGCTAATTCTTTTAGGTACTAGTACTTAGTAATATTTAGCAGAAGCCAGGCTTATAACCTATTAAAATATATATTAATTAGCTTATCTTCCTCCTTTAATATAAATAGGCATATAGCTTTTACTTATGCTTATTACCTAGGTTAACCCTTGCACCTTATATATAGTACTTCCTATATTAATGCCCTTATTTTCAGTAATACTACTATAGCTAACTTAAAGACCAGTTAGAAATATAGCTTAATAATAAAATAACCTAAAAGAGAGTATTACTACTTGCTTAGCAGCAGCTGCTAGTTTAAAAATTAAGCCTATAGCTATTAATATACTAAGTTTATAAACACTCCCCTTTTTAAAAAAATAAAAAGACTATTTAGTTTAAAAACACTAGTTAAAGCTTATTATTAACCTTATAGGCGCTAAAGACTTACTAAGCATTTATAATATAAAAGAGAAGGTCCTAAAAGACTAGCTAAAGGCATAAAGAAGTAAGTAATAATAGTATATTAAGATCTTAAAAATAATATTATCTATCTTATTAAGCAAGATAATAATAAAAAAAAGGACTATTTAATATATTTTCTAGTATATTAAAGAAGAATTTTAAAAATTAAGACTTAAAGCTTTATAGATAGTATATAAAGAATAAAAAAACTGCACTTTTAAGAACTTTTAGTATATATCTTTACCTAAAGGATTAAGACTATATAAGAAAAATTCCTTTAAGCTAGCAGTTAGAATAAGCTGCTTAATAGTTATCTTATCTTAAAGTTTATTAATAGCTTAAGTAATTAATACCTTATATAATATATTAATTTTTAAATAAACTATAGTATTAATGCCTTTTTAATACTAAATAATATTATTTAAAGTGCTAAAGTTAAAGAGGTAAAATAAAAAAGCAGTATAATAATATAAGCTTTATTAGTATAAAAAAGATTTATATTAATAAAAGATAAAAACTTAATAATAATAAGAATACTAAAATGCATATATTATAATAAGATATACTATATAAAAGAGAGGTGCTAAAAGCTATACTTAAAAAAAAAGAAAATAAAAAGACTATAAATAAAGGCAGGGATATTTTAGTTAAAATACTATATACTTAAATTAAATAATATTAAATAAAGAGGAACTAGCTTTATTTTTTAAATTAAAAATAAAAAGTAATTATTTTATTATATCTTAAGATATTATCTAGCTATAGTTTAAAAAGTATTTAAATTCTAGATTTAAGATATAATTAGCATATTATATACTATATTAAAGAATTTATTTCTAGCTCCTTCTAGCTATATAATAGCATACTTAATAGTATTAAAGACTTAAAAATTATAGTTAAAGGAATTAGAAATATTACTTAAAAGTATATTAATAAGAATTAATCTATTACTATTACTTTTACTAAAGTCTTATATATACTTAATCTTAAGCTAAATCTAGTCTTTATATTATAGCTTTTTAATTAAAGGGGGAGAATAAAGGTTATTTAAGACAGCTAGACTATAAGAAAAAGAGAAATAAAGATTACTATAAGAAGATTTAAAAATCTCTTTATCTTATAAATAGATTTAATATTAATATAACCCTTTATTTCTTATACCTTATATGCCTTAGCTTTTTATATTATTAAACTATAAATATAGCTTTAGTATAACTAAATAGGCTATTTTAGCAGTAATAATCTTATTTAGTTAAAAAATATAGTAAATAGTATAAACGCTATATAAAAATACTGTTTTTATAAGCTATGCTTTTATAAAAAAGGATAAGAGAAAAGCTATATTAAAGGTAGCTATAATAAGCAGAATATATTAAAGATATTATTTATATTAATATATATAGCCCCTTTTATATAATAAGTTATAATAATATTAAAAATAGGGGCACTAATATAGGAAGTACTAGTACATAAGGTCACAGGGGTTAACCGTCTGAAAAGCATAAGTAGGAGCTAGACTCCCGCCTAGATAAAGTGGTAATAATAGAGACAAGCCAAGCTATTAGACATACATTTTAATAAATAAAAAGTAATATTAGATTATATTAGTTAATAGCTATAGTAGATTTAGTAAGAGTAAGGCTATTAAGAATAAGCAGGGCGTATAGGAGTTTATATAATACTTTATATAAGTCTTAAAAGGCAGGGAACCTTAAGGCTGCTGCTATTATATTATATATATAAATAGTATAAAGGAATTTAATAATAATAAGCTTAACTAGTAGGCTATAAAGCATAGCACTATATTAAAATTATTATTAATAAAATAATATTAAGTAAATAGCCTTATAAAGAACTTTAATATTATTATATAAAATAAGCTACTGCTAATAATAATAAAGAGGAAGGTTTTAAAATAATACTAATTAAAAATCTTAAAAATAGTTAACTACTTATAAAATCATAGCCTATATAAAGCACTTAATAAAACACCCTTTAAGCCTATTTTTAAATAGCAGCTAAATATTTTAAATATTAAGATTATAAATATAATAGCCTAGCACCTTACTTTATAAGTATAGTATAAAAAACTTAATAAGAAAGGCATTAAATATACCTTACTTAGTTTTATAAAAAATACTATTTATTTAACTTTTTATATTAAAAAGGAAGGTAATAAGTTTATTTAATATATACTTTAAGTTAGATATTATTAAAGTTATAATATTATAATTAATTAAAACTTAAATAGATAACCTTTTTTAAAAGACCTTAAAAGAAAAATAATATTAAAAGATAAGCTTAGTCTAATTTATAATTAAGGTAGCTAGCTATATTAGGAGATACTCTAGCGCTTACTATACTTATTCTTACTTTTATACTTATACTAAAAGACTTTAAGCGCCTAAAAACATTAAATAAAGTCTTAAAACACCTTAAACTTTAATACCTTATTTATAATTATATCTTACTATATAATATGCTTATACTTATAGCCTTAGCTAAATCTTATATTAATAATATTAAGCTAGTAACTTATAAAAAAGCCTAATATAGCTTTTTTTATAATAAATAGTAATAAGTAATATTAAAAGAGATATAAGCCTTAAAAGAAAATAAAACCTAAGAACTAGTTAATCTAAATCTAACCTTAAATATCTTATATAATAAGTAGATATATAAACTAAAAAGAGGTTTAGAAAATTAAATTATTAAATATAAAGCTTATTAAGTAGTTAAAGGCTTTAGATAAATTATAAAAATTAACTATACTAAGACCTTTATATTAATTATTAAACCTATAACCTATAAGGCGCTTTTTATAATAGCTACTGCTTTAGATTTAAAAATAAAATAAATAAATATTAAGACTGCCTTTTTTTATAATAAAGTTAGAGGATATTTATATTAAATAACCTATAGGCTTTAAGCATGCTAATAAGATCTATAAGCTTAAAAAAGCTTTATATAAATTAAAGCAGGCTTTATAAGTTTAATATAAAACTCCTACTAACTACTTATTAACTTTTAAGTTTTTATACTATTTTAGCTAATAGTAGGCTATATATAAAAAATAGTATTTTTATTATTATTTATATAAATAATATACTTTTAATAAAAAAGGAAAAGTTAAGGATTATTAAGATTAAGGATGCTTTTTATTAGCAGTTTTTTATAATTAACCTTAATCTTTATTATTATTACTTAAGAATCTAAATATATTATAATAAATTAGTAAAAACTATTATCCTTAATTAATAAGGCTATATTTAAAAAATCTTATATTAATATACTATAATAAACTATATACTATTATCTACCTTAATAGTAGAAAAAAGGCTATAAAAAGCTAAAAAAAACTATATAAGTTAACTAAAAAAAAAAAAAAAGTGTTAAATTATATATTAATTAGCTTGCTTATCTCTCTTTATCTAGATAGGAATATAGCTCTTACTTATGCTTTATAGTTAGTTAACCCTTATAACCTATATATACTAGTACTTCCTATATATAATGCCCTTATTTTTAACACTCCTACTTAATAGCATAAGAAGTTAAGAGCAAGAGCTCCTACTGCTTTTATACCTTTAGTAAGGCGTTTTAGCCTAAAACCTACTCTTATTAAACTAAGTGCTATATACTATTCTAGCTAGCATCTTCTATATTAGTAATCCTCCTTAAACTTAAGGCTTTATAGAATTTTAAGAACCGGTCTTTCTTTAAGGGCTTAGTTAACCTATCTGCTACTATCTTATATATAAGGATATATTCTAGTGCGACCTCTCTAGCCTTGACTTTTTTATAAATAAAATAGTATTAGGTTTCTATATATTTAAAGCCGTTATAGTTTATTAAATTCTTTATAAGTGTAATAGCTCCTTAATTATTATAGTAAATAATAACTGCGCTTAAAGACTTAGTTATTACTAGAGTTATTAATAAAAATAATAATAATTCCCTTAGTAAAGTTAATAATAGCCTTATTATATATTCCCCTTAAAGATTAGTCTGTAATTTTATAAAGAGTCTTTATAACCAGATCGCCTCCTTTATTATATTAGTTTAAGCTATATACTTAGCTTTACAGCTTAACAGGGCAGTTATCGCCTGCCTCTTAAATAACTAGCTAATCTTTCCACTGCCTATATTAAACATATAGCTAGAGGTTAATCTATAAGTGTCTAAATCACTAGCCTAGTTAGAGTTACTATAGCTATAAAGTAGCTGCAGCTCTCCTTAAAAGACTAAGCAGAGATCTTTAATGCCCTATATATATTTAAAAATATGCTTAATAGCTTGCCTATATATATTATTAAGGTTGCTAAAGAATCTACTAACTACTAAGACAGCATAGGCAAGATCTAGCTGCATTCCTAGCATTAAGTATATTAATAACTTTACTATTAACTAATATTCCCTCCTTTTATTTAGCTAGTATAAGTGCTTATCTCCTGCTTTTTATAGCCTTTTTTCTACTATTAAGGTTAGTATTAGTGCATAATCTATTATATTATATTAGTAGAGGATTTTTTAGATATAGCCTTATTAGTTAAGGATAATTAGTTATGCAGTCTTATTATAGTAGATTTAAATGCCTAAATAGTAATAGCATGCTCCTAGATCTGTTATAAAGAAATGTTAGTAAAGAGCTTCCTTTAGGTTAGTAATCCTGCTTTTATCTTTTTTAATAATAAGTAAGTTATTTATGTAAATTATAATAAAGATGCTATTTCTAGTATATAACCTACTATTAGCAGATATAGTATAAAAGCTAAGAGTAAGGAGGAAGTCTATAAGAGTCTTATACTAGACCCTAGGAGCTTGTTTTAAACTATATAACGCCTTATTTAACTTGCAGACTCTTCTTATACTGTCTTTAAATCTAGTCAGCTATTCTATATATATATCTTTATTAACGTTTCTATATAGAAATGCTATTTTTACATTTATTTATTTAATCTCTAGGTCTAGGGCTGCTGCTATAGTAAAGAGTGCCTTATAGGTTATTAGTTTTACTACTAATATAAAAGTCTCTATATAATTAATTCTAGCAATTTATTTAAAGCCTCTAATAACCTAGCGTGCTTTATATTTAATAACCTGGTTGTCTGGTCCCTGTTTTAACTTATAGACCTATTTTCCTTATAGTATATTTATATTAAGGTCAAGGTCTATAAGCACCTAGGTGTTATTATCCTGCAGAGCCTGTATCTTGTCTGCTATCCCCTTATGCTACTTATTATAAAAAAAGCTGTGTTTAGCTTTTTTATATATTATTAGCTTAGTGTCTTTAAAGTATAACTTAGCTAAGGCAGTAAGGGCAAGGATATTATATAAGGAGACTTAGCTTTTTAGTAAGTAGTAGAGGTTAAGGTGTCCTAGGACTTTATCTTCTTAAAATTATACTCGCTTTAGTTTAGCTGCCAGTGCTCTTATAGGTAGTACTTTAATTAAGGACTAGACTAAGCTGCTTTTACAGTGCTGTTTTCCACCTGTTATTACCTAAGGGTAGTTATCTATATTATCTATCTAGGTTCTTATAGAGCGTATAATAGGCATTATTACTAGCACTAAGATAGTATTAGACTTAAAGTGTATATTTAAAAAGCTAATTACCCTACTACTAGGGGTAAGGAGTTAGTAAACTATATTACTAATAAACCCTAGGAGAGTGTATTTAACTCCTTTATTATCTAGCTTTTTATATTAAGCCTGCAGGATTAGATACTAGGCTATAGTTCTTACTATTTAGATATTAAATACATTTAGCTATTAACTAAAAACATATTTAAAAGGCGTCTTATTAAGTGCCTTATAAGGGCTGTAATTATATAAGTAATTAACTATTTCTAGGACTTTTAACTAGTATTACTTTAGCACCTTCCTCCTTATTAGTATAAGTAGGAGTTTATTATATATTATAATATTATAGTTTTTTATAACTCTATTTAACTAGTGCTGCTTTATAAGTAAGGTTTTAAGACTAGTGCTTTACTAGGCAGCCTAGTAGTTAAATTTATAGCTATTAAACTCCTTTACTTTATTTATATAAATAATATAATAGTAATGTCTTTAAGGTTCTCTGCCTTTAAGGAATTATATAAAAAACTATATAAATTCTTAAGCACCTTATTTATTCTTAATAGCTCTACTGCTATTAAATCTGCTATAGCTATTTACTAAAGTAATCTAGTATCTTTCCTTATTATAACTAGTAATATAAAATAGACTATAGATATTAATATAAATAATGTCTTTAATATAGTCTCTTTAGTATAGCTAGCCTTAATAGGGTTTTTCTCTTATCCTTTTATAAAGGCATAGCTTATAAAGGTAATATTCCTATATAGTGTTTATGCTATTTACCAAGTCTTTTAGTCTAGTTAGGTTATTACTACCTAAGTAGCCTATATAGTTATACTACACCTATAGCTATAGGTTAACTATATAGGACACTAGCGTTAGTGTTAGGAAGAGCTTAATTAGTGGCTATAGCTATAGGTTAGCTGTATAAGACACTAGGGCTTATATTAAGAGAGAGTCAGTCTGCAGAATAAAGAGGTTTTCAAAACAGCAGGCTATAATCTTAGTCTTGTCTTTTTTTATTATCTAGCTGTCTTAGGCTATATGCATCTCCCCCCTTAAATTAAGGAGCTAGGTAATAGAGACTAAGTTAAGGCTAAGTTCTTGGGGTAAAGAGTACTTTCCTTAATATAAGTATAACTAATAGGTTTTTATTTATACATCTTTAAATAACTATCCTAATACCTTTTACAGTAATCCTAAAGTCGCTAATGCTACTAAGCGCCTTAGTATATAGTTAAAAAGACCCTAGGATAAATTATTTTTACTATAAAGTTATATATTAGCTATAGCTAGAGTCTAGAATCTAGACAGCACTTAGGCTGCAGTAAGAATAAGGCATCTTTAAAAGGTTATAAAGTAATTGTCTTTTATTATAGTTATCCTTAATATAAGTAAAGCAGGACTATTATCCTCCTGCTTTATAGTTATATTTAGGTTTATATATATTAGGCAACCCTACTAGCCTCTATAATTATCCTAGCAGCACTTCTTCTTTAGATATAAGTCCTAGCACCCCTCTTTTATATAGCGTGTTTTACTATAGTATATGCACTTAAGCACCCTTACTATTATAAAGTCCTTATTATCTATTAGAGCGGCTTGCTTCTGTGTTAGCAGGGCCTGCATTATTACACTGCTTTTCTATCTAACTTCCTTAGCCTTAGCGCTTTAAATAACATTATCTAGTGTTAGCAGAGTCTTAACACTATAGTTTAACTAGAAGTTAATACACTAGACCAGGTACTGTTTATTAAGTCTATTAATAAACTTTAGGATTAGGTAGCTGTTTAAGAGCTTATATTAGCTTCTAGCTTAAAGGAACTTCTCCTAGATAGTCTTAATCCTCTAGGCGAATTCTTAAACAGACTTAAAGGGATTTAGTATACACTCTTCCTATTCTTTATATGCAGTTTATAATGCCCTTAATCCTAACTTTAAGAATTCCTCTTTAACTTACTAAAAGACCCTTTAGACTGTTTTTTTATTACTTATTATCTTACTTAGTAAGATTAAGAGTGTTATTTTTAAAATACTAATATATTATTATTACTTACTTTTTTAGGCGTTAATTTATATATCTAGCACCTTTTCTTTTATATTATAAACAGTAAGCAGGTTATCTCCTCTAATAAGATTAATAATAAGCTTAAGCTAACATTCTTATACTAGATAGTCCTCTCTCTTCTTAAGTAATAGTAAGGAATGCAAGCTTAAGGCATTAATAATAATAGGTTTAATCTTAAGATATGCTATAGCTGCTTCTTTAGCTATAATGCTTTCCTTAAGATTACTGTATTATTATAATATATTTTATATTAGTTATTAAGTTATTTATAATAGCATATAGACTTTATAACTATATATATTTATATTACTAAGAGGAGACAGTATTATAGCCGTTTTATTATTAAAGTCCTTATTTATTAGCCTAAGGGTTAGTTGCCTTACTATATTTAAGCTATTACTATTTTTATTATCTTGCTTATCTTCTTATAATCCCTAGTTATCCTAGCCACTTAAAGGAGGGCCAAGGCCTAAGGCTCTTAATTTAAAAATCAGGTTATTTAATAACAGCAATCTTAATTATCTTAGTTAACAGTTAACTCTTAACCTATCTAGGCAAGTTAATTAGTGATTATCTATTATTATAAAGTTGCATAGTGACATTTAGCTAAGATATAGCAGGGATTACAGACTAGCAAGATTATTAGCTAATTTCAGGGAGGTATTAATACTTAGTAATAATTAGTAAAAGCCAGGCTTATAACCTATTAAATTATATATTAATTAGCTTGCTTATCTCTCTTTATCTAGACAGGAATATAGCTCCTACTTATGCTTTACAGTTAGTTAACCCTTATAACCTATATATACCAGTACTTCCTATATATAATGCCCCTATTTTTAATAAAAAGAATACTACTTAATAATAAAATTACTAATATATTTAATACTAGGTATTAGACTAAACCTAGCCTATATTATATTTATTATTAGTTAATACTTAAGTAACCTTAATAATATATATAAGCAGGCTATAAAGCAGATACTTAGGTATATTTAAAGGATAAAAGACTTATACTTTATATTTTATAATAACCTTTATTTACTTTATAATTATAGTAATTTTAACTAGGCTAGTAATTTAAATACTTAAAGATTAACTTTTAATTATATATTTAATATTAGTAATAGTAAAATTAGCTAGTTTTTAAAAAGATAAGTAATTACTATACTCTTAAACTATAAAGCTAAGTATATAATATAAATAAATATAATAAAAAAAGCAATCTAATTATAATAACTCTTTATAAAATTATAAACTAATCTTTAAGAAAAGTATATAATAGACTTATTATTATAAGCAGCAGACCCTTTAGTATTATTATAAATAATAGTAATAACTAATAAGTTCTTAAGTATAGTTATTATATACTATAATAATTAAGAAGCTATTATATTAATAAAGAATCTAATAAATTATAAAGGCTTAAAATATATTAAAATATAATACTACTTTATTTATAAAAAGGTTTAGAAAGAAGAGGTTAAATTAGAATATATTTTTATAATTAAAATAGTAGTAAATAAGTTAATTAAGCCTTTAAAGAAAAATTGCTTTTTAAAATTCTATAAAGCCTTAGGTTTAAAAAAGATTATTAAGGAAAATGCTATAGAATCCTTTAGGATATAAAGGCTATACTTAGGTTTAGCTAGATTTATTAAAGGATAAGGTATATAAACTAGTAAGTATAAGTTCTAGACTTAAGAAAATAACCTCTTATATATAAAAGCAGTAAGAGCTTAACTTCTTATACTATTAAGTAAGAGTACTAAAAATAAGGGCATTAATATAAGAAGTACTTATATAAGAGGCGTTAAGGTTAACCTAGCCAGTAAGGTATAAGTAGAAGCTATACTCCTGTCTATTATAAATAAATAAGTAAGCTAATTTAATATACTTTTTATTAGCTATATTATATATTAATATTATTAGGCTTAAGTAATTAAAAATAATAATAGTAATAGTATATAAACTTTATAGCTAAAAATATTAATACTACTAGGAGGTAAAGGAATACTTAAGGAGTCCTCCTATTTAAACAGATAAAAATTCCTATTTAGACAGACATGGCCTGTGCACTTAACAACCCTAAAATCTATTAACATTTATAATAACTATAAAATGCTTTTACTAAAATAGAAAAATTATATAAAAAATATATTCTAATATAATTAGACTAAATCTATATATAAATATTTTTAAAATATTTATTCTTTAATTTTTAACTATACTTTTTTTATAAAGAAATATTAAAACTTTAAATAAGTGTCTTTTAATAAGAAATTAAAATTATAAAATAAAATTAAAATGCTAATATCTTATTTATATAAATATTATAAAAATATTAAGTATATTAATATATATCTTATATTTATTAAGAAATCCTATACTAAAGTTATCTTAGGTTTATGCTTAAATATTTAATTAAAATAGGTTTTAAAAAAGGAATATATAAAATTATATAATAATTAAAATACTAGTATTTTTTAAATATTTATTTTAATTTTTTATTATAGTTATTTTTATATATAAAGGTGGAGGTGGTTTTAGAAATTTTAAGTGCATAGACTATTTAGTGTAACATATAGACTATATCTGTCTAAATGCATTATCTTCTTTATTTATTTAACTAAGGGTGTCTTTTATTTTAGACTAATCTCTATCTTCTTAAGTCTCTTAAAAGTCTTCTTAATATTACTAACAGAGACCTAGGCTAGTAATTAAGTTATTTAATAACGCTATCCTTAATTAATATAATTCTAGCCTACTTAGGTTATATTCTTTAGCTATTTTTTTAATGTTTTCTTAGTATAGTAAATCTCCCCTTAAAATATAGCAGGTCTAGCAAGATTAATCTTATTAATAAGTTAAGGTATTAGTACTTAGCATTTATCTGCAATTTAGTAAAAAGCCAGGCTTATAACCTATTAAAATATATATTAATTTAGCTTATTCTCTTACTTTCTAGATAGTGGCTTCTAGCTTTTATTTATACTTATAGTTAGATTAACCCCCTATTACCCTTATACAGATACTTCCTATATTAATGCCTCTATTTTTAATAATTATTATTAAGGTATTTTATTTAATTATACTAAACCTATAGCTAAGGATTAACTATATAAAATACTAAAGCTTTTATTAAAAAGAGGTTAATTTATTAATTAACTATATATAATACTAGGGCTTATATTAAAAAGGAATTAGTTTATAAAATAAAGAGGGTTTTAAAACACTATATTATAATCTTAATATTATTTTTCTTAACTATCTAGCTATTTTAAAATACTTTTATTTCCTTTTTTAAATTAAATAGCTATATTATTAATATTTAAGTTTAAACTAAGTGCTAGTATATATAAGACTTTTATAAGTATAATTATAATTAAATAGTATATATTTATATACCTTTAAATTATAAGTCCTCCTATTTAAACTATAGTAAATCTCTATTTAAACCATAGTGGTCTATGCCACCAGCTAGGCCAACCCCTAAAGTCTAATTATCTATACACCTATAGTAAAATACAGTATAGCATACTGGCAGTCAGTACCCTTAACTAGATATTACTAAGTAAAGGGCGTAAGATATTATAATAGGCAGTGTTAAAAAGGCCGTCTCTTAGCTGAGAGTGATCTATCACGGTGTTAACGGTAAAAGTTGTGATAATTAATGGCAAGGGAGAAAAACGACTAAAATTGATGAAGTTGTGGTGTTGTTGTGTAAGCTATAGGGTGTGCTATAAGTTTATACTGTAAATAGGTGTGCAGGCCTGGGAGTGCAGGTGTAGGCATATAGATTTTAGTATAGGCATAGACCACTATAGTTTAAATAGGAATTCTCTACAGTTTAAATAGGAGGACTCTTAAATTATTATACTAATGCCTTTTATTATAATTTTTAAATCTTTTATATTATTAAAAATACTATTATAAAGCTTTAAAGGTTTAAAGTAAATTATTCTTATTAAAAGGTTATATACTAATTATAGCTAAAGTTTAAGATTTATATAATATTAAGATTATAATAAAGGAATATCTTTTTAAAATATTATAAAGTAATTAAATTCTATTATATTTAACTTAAATACTAATAATATTAAGTTTTTTATTCAATTTATATTTATAATTACTACTTAGGGGGTCTTAAAGACAACTGCATTTCCTATCCTAGCTCTACTAGGATAAGGGGCATGTTAATTTATAAAAAGGTTATTAATTTATAAAAAAAAGATATATTAGTTAAAGTATGCATGCTATATAAAATAAGGTACTATAAAACCTATAAATTCTGCAATTCTTATTAAAAGAATACTATTAGGCTGCTTCTTAATATAAGGAAATGCTAAATCTAGGTAAAATAGCCTTTTTAAGTGCAGAAATAATAATTTTCTAAAACAGTATATTAATTTATATAGCATGCGCATTAAGATTAAAGTATTTTATAAATTAATAACCCTTTTATAAATTAATATCCCCCTTAACCTAGTAAAGCTTAGTTAAGGGAATGTAGTTGTTTTTAAGACCCCTTAAGTAGTCTTTAATAGTTTTTATAGTCTTTTTAATATTATTTTTTCTTAAAGTATAAGTTTTAGTAGCTTATTTTTATATAATATATTTTACTATAGTATATATATTTTAGCACTTTTACTATTATTAAGACTTTATTATTTATTAATTATTTTTATATTAATAATGCTTATATTATTATACTGCTTTTTTATTTAACTTTTTTAGCTTTAGTATTTTAAATAATACTATTAAATATTAAAAAGGATTTAATATTATAGCTTATTTAAAAATTAGTATACTAAATAAGATATTACTTACTTAAATTATTAATAAACTTTAAGATTAAGTAGCTATTTAAAAGCTTATATTAACTTCTAGCCTAAAGGAATTTCTTTTAAACTATTTTAATCCTTTAAGTAAATTCTTTAATAATAATATACTAAAACTAGATTTTTAAAACTCTACTTTTACTTATTAAAATACCTTTTATATAGTTATTTCTTTAGCTATTATCTTAATAAGATAAAGAGTATTATTTTTAAAATACTAATATATTACTACTACTTGCTTTTTTAAGCATTTAGTTAGCTTTTAAGAACCTTTTCCTTAATATTATAAATACTTAGCAAGTCCTTAATATTAATAAAGTTAATAACTAGCTTTAGCTATTATTTTTATAAAAAATAATCTTTTTACTTTTTTAAAGTTAGTAAAAAGTATAAACTTAAGGTATTTATAATAATTAGCTTAATCTCTTAATTTAATATTTTATTAATAATAATAGTCTTTTTAAAATTATTATATTATTATATTATATTTTATATTAATTATTAACTAACTTATAATAGTATTTATACTTTATAGCTATAAATATTAATATTACTAAAAGGTAATAAAATTATTATTATTTTATTATTTTTAAAGTCTTTATTTATTAAACTTAAGGTTAATTATTTTTTTTTATTTAAACTACTATTATTTTTATTATTTTTTTAAACTTTTTAAAATCTTTATTTACTTTAAAAATACTAGCTATACTTTAAGGCAGCTATTAAGTTATTTAATAATAGTAATCTTAATTATTTTAGTTAATAGCTACTCTTTAGCCTATTTAAGTTAGTTAATTAATTCTTATTTATTATAATAGAGTTATATAGCAGTCTTTTTAAAATATAGTAAGATTAATAAGATTAGCTATTAGCTATATAAAGTATTAATATTTATTAGTTTTTAGTAATTTTAGTAAAAGCTAGGCTTATAACTTATTAAAATATATATTTAATAGCTTATTTTATCTTTATTATTACTACCCTATTTAAGCAGGAGTCTAGCTCTTACTTATGCTTTATAAACAGTTAACCCTTATAACCTTATATACTAATACTTCCTATATTAATGCCCCTATTTTAATAGGGTATAGTATAAAACCTTTACTAACTTTCTATTTATACTAAGTCTTTAACTAGTATTAGTAAATAGTAGCCTTTATATAAAAAATAGCATTTTTATTATAATTTATATAAATAACCTACTTTTTATAAGAAAGAATAAAGAAGAATTATTAAATTAAAAAATAGACTTTATTAATAATTCTTAATAACTAACTTTAAACTATATTACTATTACTTTAGTATTTATATTTATTAAAAGAGGATAATATAAATAGTTATTTTTAACTAGTAAGGCTATATTTAAAAAATCCTTTATTAATATAATATAGTAAACTATACCCTAATACTAATATTTATAATTAAAAAAAGGCTATAAAAGGCAGTAAATAAGTTTATTTACTATTTAAATAATTAAAAAGAATACTAGTTAATAGTAAGATCTTTAATATATTTAATATTAAGAATAAGGCTAGATCTAGCCTATATAGTATTTATTATTAGTTATTACTTAAGAAATTTAGATAATAGTTATAAATAAGCTATAAAGTATATACTTAAGTATATTTAAAGAATAAAGGATTTTCACTTTTCTTTTTAAAAAGACCTGCAGCTATTATATAAATATAGTAATTTTAATTAAGCATAAGATTTTAATATTTAGCAGTTAACCTTTAGTTATATATTTAATATAAAAAGTAAAAAGATTAGCTAGCTATTAAAAAGATAAGTAATAATAGCACTTTTAAATAATAAAGCTAAATATATAGCCTAAATAAATATAATAAAAAAGGTAATTTAATTATAATGCCTTTTTATAATATTATAGACTAATCTTTAAGAGGAATCTTTAGTAAAGACCTTGCTGCTATTAACTTTATTTAAGTCTTTACCCTTTAGTATAGTTAAGACCTTACTATCTCCTAGCGCTATTATTATATACTATAATAATTAAGGAGTAATTATACTTATTAAAAAATCTTATAAACTATAAAAAATTAAAGCATATTAAGACTTAATAATACTTTATTTAAAAGAAAGTAAAAAAAAGTAAAGTTAAGCTAAAGTATATTTTAATAAATAAAATAGTAGTAAATAGGTTAACTAAGCTATTAAGAAAAGATTACTTTTATAAGTTTTATAAAGCCTTAAGCTTAAAAAAGATTATTAATAAAAAGAGTATTAGTAAAAAAGTATAAAACTTAAATATATATACTTTAGTTATTTAAATGCATTTAGTAAGTTGTAACTTTAATTTAATAGTAGTTAAATCTAAATATTAAAGTTCCTTTTAAAATATATAAGATTAATAAAAGCAGTAAGGTTAATAAAAGCTACTCTTAATCTTCTTATATTATTAAGTAAGAGTGTTAAAAAAAAAGGCATTAATATAAGAAGAACTATATATAAAATAGCAGGGGGTTAACTTAATTATAAGTATAAGTAAGAGATATATATCCTATTTATAATAAATAAATAAGCAAGCTAATTAATATATATTTTAATAAGATTATTAATATAAATTATAATAAAGATGCCTTTCTTAATATAAAGACTACTATTTACTAATACTATATAAAAGCTAAAGGTAAGGAGGAAATTAATAAGAGTTTTATATTAAACTCTTAATACTTACTTTAAACTATATAATACTTTTTTTAACTTATAAACTCTTTTCATATTATTATTAAAGCTTATTAGTTATTTAATATAAATAAGTCCTCTTATTTAAATTATAGAGAATCTTTATTTAAACTATATTAGTCTATATATATATATAAATTCCTGCGCCTATACTTATATTCTTATAACTGTATACCTATTTATAGTATAAGCTAATAGCATATTTAGAGGTAGCCTTAATACTATAAATATTAATATTGCGATTTCCTGCTATTATTATTATTATTTTTATTATTTTTACTATTATATTTAACCTAGATTTAAGGAGAGTAACTATAGCAGTAGCAGCAGTAGTAGTAGAAGAAGAAGCTAGTAGTAGCTACAGCAGCTAGTCTATAAAAGAATAAAGCTACCTTAATTCCTTACCTTACTTATAATACCTTACGCCCTTTATTATAATACTATCTTAATAGTATTAACTGCTAAAGCTTTATATTATATTTTAGTATAAGTATATAGAGAATCCTACTTAAGGAGTTAGCCTAGCTAGTAGTATAAACTATTATAGTTTAAATAGGAATTTATTATAGTTTAAATAAAGTCCTCTTATTTAAATAGATAAAAATCTCTATTTAAATAGATATAGTTTATATATGCCTACTTTTCTACTATACCTATACTAGCTATACTAGCCTTATATACTTATTTATAATGCTAATTCCTAGCGCTGTTTATAAAGAACTATTAACACTTAAGACTTAGCTAGTTTCTTCTGTTTTTTTACCTTATATTATTAAAAGCCTTACTTTCTAATAGATTCCTATTTTAGTAATAACCTCCTTAATCTGCTGCAGTTATTAAAGCTCTCTTTTAGCGCTAGTCTTAATAAAATCTGTAATTTCTTTCTCTTTATACTATTAGCTGCCTTATTAGTTATATATAAAGCTATTATAATGCTTTTAGCTATACTAAATACTATTAAAGCAGCTAAAGCAGTAAAAGTAGTAAAAGTAGTAGAATTTAATAATAATAACTATAATAATACTTTTTAAAGTCTAGTAATATTTTTAAAGGCTATAAAAGTTATAATAATACCTTTAGCTATACTAGAAGTTATAAAAATAGCTAAATTTAATAATAATAACTATAATAATGCTTTTTAAAGCTTATTAATAACCTAAGCTATGCCTTTAGCTGCCTAAGTTTAAGATATATAAAGGATTATATATAGCCTAGGCTTTTAAAGTTAAATAATACTAGCAGATACCTTAAAAGTTATAAAGACTTTATTAGCTATGCCTAAAGCTATTATAACTTTATTAGCTATACTTAAAGCTATACCTAAAGCTATAGTAACCTTAAAGATTTTAATACTAGTTTTATTAATTTTTAATATATTTAATAAGCTTTTTACCTTTATCTAAAAGTTCTTTTAAGATAATAGTATTACTATTAAGATTATAAAAAGCACTAGTTTATAAAAGATTAATAGTATTAAGACTTTAATATACTATATCCTTACTTATAATTATACTAAAAGCTAGTCTTTTATAAGCACTAGAATTTAAAAGACTTTAACTTAATATACTAACTATCCTTTTAAAATTATAATAATAGTAATTAAATAATCTTATTAAAAGTAGTTATACTACTTAAGTTATACTTTATATAATTATTTACTTATAATTTATATATTAATATATATTATATATTATTAAAAAACTGCTAATTAATAATAGTAAAAAAAGGATTTAGCTAAGCGCTATATCTTACTTACTTAAGAGATAGTATAAATTCTTAAAGATATTATTAATAATCTTATCTTTTTTTACTAAATAAATATTTATAATAATAAGTAAAAGATTAAAATAAAAGCCTTTAATAGTCTTTTAATAACTTAAGCCTAGATTAGGTAATTTAAAGACAGTAACCTTTATTATTTTATTAAGCTAGATAGTAATAATAAGGTTTAAAAAGTCTTATAACCTTATAAATAATTAAAATAAATATAGTAATGCTTTTTTAAAGTCTTAAAGATTAATAATACTTATAAGATAAATTATTTTAGTATATTTTTATATAAAGTTATTAATATTACTAACTAAAAGTTAATAGCTAACTTTACCTTTAGCTTAATTAATATAAAAAAAGAAAATAGCTATTAGTAGCTATATAAAAAGCTAAAGATCTTTTATTAAGAGCTTTTATATTCTAGTGCCTTTTATAATTATTATAAATAAAAAAAATACACTTAAAAACGCTTTTAATATTATTTTTCCTTTATTTTAGTAATAACTATATATTTATTATATTAATATTAATATCTAGGCTAGGATTTATATATACTAAAAGGGTAATAATAATAGTAATAATAATAGAGTCCTCCTATTTAAACCATAGCAAATCTCTATTTAAACCATAGTGGTCTATGCCCTTATAAAAATTCATATGCCCACACCTGCAATCCCAGGCCTACACACCCATTTACGGTATAAACTTATAGCACACCCCATAGCCTATATAACAACACCATGACTTTATTAATTATAGCCGTTTTTCGCCCTTACCCTTTACAGCTTTTAACGCCATAATTATCAGCATTACAGTAGATCCCTCTTATCTAGCCTGATTATAATTATATATATATAAGAAATAAAAAAAACGCTGTTATTAAATTAGCCTGCCTTAATTACTAATAGTTATATCTTGCGCCCTCTACTTTATAGTATCTGGTTAATAGTACTAACTGCTATATGCTATACTGTATTCTAGTAAGGTGTATAGATAATTATACATTAAGGGGTTAGCCTAGTTATTAGTATAGACTACTACAGTTTAAATAGGAATTCTCTACAGTTTAAATAGGAGGACTCTAATAATAATAAGAATAAGGATAAGGTTATTAATAAAAAACTTAATAAGCTTAATAATAACCTTACTACTTATATAGCTATTATATAATAAAAGGCTAAAAAAAGACTACTAGCAGCTTTATAATTAAATAATAAAAAGCTAATATATAAAACTATATTTTATAATTAAAAGCATATTATATATATTATTAATAAAGATAACTTTCTTAAAGCCTAATAGCTAATAAAGTTTAGCTATACTGCTATATAGAATTATATTCTTTATTATATATTAAAGGAATATATGCCTTATTATAAGTAGTAGGCTTACTGCTTTATTAAGTAGTATTATAACTTTAGCTAAAGGGTTAATAATTTTATAAAGACTGCTTATAAGAATATTAAGTTATATTTATTATTAAAAATAAGTAGTCTCTTTTACTTTTATATTATAATTATCTTTATAGTAAAGTAAAAAAAAAAAAAAGACTATATTTAAAATATAGTAAGGATATAAATATAGCAGTAATAGTATTTTATTTAATAAAGCTAGCTAGGTAATATCTCTTTAACTATTAGCTATTTTACTATTAATCTCCTTATATAGTAGTATTATCTAGCTATATTTATAATACTTTTAAATACTAACTTAATACTACTGCCTAAGTATATATATTTTTTATATAATAATATAAGCTTTTATATAGCTATATTATCTTTAAGAAGCTAGAAGATAATAAAGCCCTTAATAAAGAAAAGAGTCCTTTTATTTAAACTATAATAAATTCCTATTTAAACTATAATAGTTTATACTACTAGCTAGGCTAATGCCTTAGGTAGGATTCTTTATACACCTATACTAGAATATAGTATAAAGCTCTAGCAGTTAGTACTGTTAAGATAGTATTATAATAAAGGGTGTAAGAGGCAGGGAAGTAAGGCAGCTTTATTCTTTTATAAACTAGCTGCTGCAGCTGCTACTAGCTTCTTCTTCTTCTTCTTTTACTACTGTAGTTATACTCTTTAAATCTAGATTAAAGGTAATAATAATAATAATGAAAATAATAATAATAATAGCAGGAAATTATAATATTAATGTTTATAGTATTAAGGCTACTAAATATACTATTAGCTTATATTATAAATAAGTATGCAGTTATAGGCATATAGGTATAGGCGCAGGAATTTTCCTATATATATAGACTATTATAGTTTAAATAAAGATTCTCTATAAGTCCTCCTATTTAAACCATAGTAAATCTCTATTTAAACTGTAGTGGTCTATGCCACTAGCTATGCTAACCCCCTAAGTATAGTTATCCATACACTTACACTTAATTATAGTATAGCATACTAGCAGTCAGTACTGTTAACAGGGCGCAAGATATTACATTAGGCAATTAAGGCAGGCTAATTTATTAAAAAACAGCGTTTTATAGCATGGCGTTAAAGGTTGTGATAATTAAGGGCAAGGGCGAAAATAATGGTTAAAAATAATATTTAAACTAAGTCTTAGCAGCGCAAGGTGGGCTATAGGATGCCTATAGCTTTATACTGTAAATAGGTATGTAGCTATAGGATCGCAGGTGTAGGCATATAAATTTCAGTATAGGCATAGACTACTATAGTTTAAATAAGAATTCTCTACAGTTTAAATAAGAGGACTCTTCTCTATACTAGGGGGGTCTTAAAAACGACTGCGTTTCCTATTCTAGCTCTACTAGGACAGGGGGCATGTTAATTTATAAAAGGGTTGTTAATTTATAAAAAAAAGATATATAGATTATAGTGCGCTGGCTATATAAATAGAGGTATTATAAAAACTATAAAATAGCAGTCTAAAGGTTAAATACTGCATGTATACTCTTTATTAAGTATATAATTATAATTAAAGCTAAATTGACTTATTAAATTAAAGAAAATATAGCGATAGAAAAAAGGTACTTTTATTTATATAGCATGCGCGCTGTGAGTTAAAGTATTTTACAAATTAACAACCCTTTTGCAAATTAACATGCCCCCTGACCTAGTGGAGCTTGGTCAGGGAATGTGGTTGTTTTTAAGACCCCCCTAGTAGTTTAAATAAGAGGACTTAAAGAAAATATCTATTTATAATAATAGCTTAAGCAGCCTTTAGTATAATTCTTAGTTAAATTATATAAAAAGTCTACTAACTATTTATCTTTTAAGATATTAATAAACCTCTCCTTTATATATATAATCCTAATATTATTTAAAACCTTTATAGCTAGCCTAGAATTCTAATTAATAGTAAGTTACTTATATTAATAAGCCTTAAGGCTAATAATAAAAAAGAGAAGAATATGCTAGCCTTATTATAAGCATTATAAGCTAGACTAAGGGTATCTTAATAGTAGCTATACTAGCATGCCTTAGCGCACTAGTTAAATCTATTAATATAAAAAGTCCTATCTTAATATAAGATAAAGAGTAATAGTAGCGCCTTGCCTTTATTATTATTACCTTTATTATTAAGTCCTCTTATTTAAACTGTAGAGAATCTTCATTTAAACTGTAATAGTCTGTGTAAGTAGGAAAATTCCTATGCCTATACCTGCATTTCTATAACCGCACACCTACTTACAGTGTGAGCTAATAGCATATTTAGTAGCCTATGTAATAACACTATAACCTTCCGAGTTCTCGCCCTTAATACTATAAACGTTATAATGCGATTTCCTGCCTCTGTTATTGTTATTTTTATTATCTTTGCTATTATCTTCGCCCTAGGTTTAAGGAGCGTAACTGCAGTAGCAGCAGCAGTAGCAGAAGAAGAAGCTAGTAGCAGCTGCAGCAGCCAGTCTGCAGAGGAATAAAGCTGCCTTAACCCTACCTTAGTTATAATGTCTTGCGCCCTCTGTTATAATACTATCTTGACGGTAATGACTGCTAGAGCTCTACACTGTATTTTAGTGTAGGTGTATAGAGAATCCTACTTAAGGCATGGGCCTAGCTGGTGGTATAGACTACTACGGTTTAAATAGGAATTTGCTATAGTTTAAATAGGAGGACTCTTATTATTACCTTAAGGCTAAGGGCATGGCTATAGCTATAGTTATAGCTACTAGGGGGGTCTAGAAGTCAACCACTTACCGCGTCAGCACAGCTAGACACAGGGGGGTTAATGATTAGGAAAATGCATTATTAATTTAGAAAACGATTTAGTACCTAGTCCTGCATACTAATTTATGCTATAGCTAAGGTAGCTTTTTTAGCGCAGGGTAAAAATTATATTAAGCGTCTTATATATTAAAAGGAGGGTACCTCTGCTTATATGCGCTATATATTAAAGACTAGGTACTGACTTTTTTCTAAATTAATAGCACATTTTCCTACTTATTAACCCCCCTGTGTCTAGCTGTGCTAATGCAGTAAGTAGTTAACTTCTAGACCCCCCTAGTATATAAGCTAAGGCTTTATATAGTCTTTAAGAAGTTTATAATTATAGCTAGCTATATAAGGCTTATAAGCTATATAGTAATGCCTTAAAAGCCTTACTACTACTACCCTTAACTAAAATAAGGTTAAAGAAGTTATCTTAGCTATTTAGCTAGTAATAGTAATTTAAGAGGAGCTAGATAAATTAGCTAGCTTATAAATATATATATATTTAATAAGAAATTAAAGAAAATGCTATTTTTAAATAAATTAGCCTGCCTTAATTCCTTAATATTAATTTTATATGCCTTTTACTTTATAATATCTCCTTAATAATAAACCTTACTAATATATTATATTATATTTTAGTATATAAGTATAAGATAACCTATTTAAGGGGTTAGCTTAGTTAGTAGTATAAACTATATTTATTTAAATAGAGATTTTTATCTATTTAAATAGGAGGACTCTTTAAATAAGAGGACTTATATAGATATCTTTATTTACCTTATTATATAAAAAAGCTATTTTAATATTTATTTATTTAATTTTTAAGTTAAAAGCTATAGCTATTATAATAAGGCCTTATAAGTTATTAACTTAATTATAAAAATAAAAGTCTTAGTAAAATTAATATTAGTAATTTACTTAAAACTATAAATAACTTAATAAGCCTTATATTTAATTATTTAATTATTTAGGCCTTTTTTTTAGTTTATAAACTTATTTCCTTTATAAATATTTATACTTAAGTTTAAGTTAATTAAGTGCTAAGTATTATTATCTTAAAAAGCTTATATCTTATTAATTATTCTCTTATACTACTTATCTTTAAAAAAGCTATAAATAGCTTTTTTATATATAGTTAGCTTAATATTATTAATATAAGACTTAGCTAATATTATAAAAGTAAGGATATTATATAATAAATACTAGTTATATAATAAGTATTAGAGTTTTAAGTGCTTTAAAACCTTATTATTTTAAGTTTTATCTTAGATTTTAAAGTATTTAAATATCTTTAGCTATAAAGATTAAAAAAGGATAATATTAATTATAAATTAAATAAAGCTTAGTCTTTAATATCTTTTCTTAATTATAAATAAGCTATTTATTTATATACTTATAAAATAGGTGTTTATTAACTATTTAAAAGTAGCTATAGGCTATATAAGTATAGTATTATATTTAAAGTATATATTTAATAAATTAATAACTCTTTTACTAGGCATTAAGAGATAATAAATACTATTATTAATAAAGCTTAAAAAGGTATATTTTTTTTTTATTAAGCTATTTTTATTATACTTATAAGATTAAGTACTAGGCTATAATACTTACTGTTTTAATATTTAAAATATAAAGTTATTACTTAAAAATAAATTTAAATAGTATTTTATTTAAAGCTTTATATAGGCTATAATTTTATAAATAATTAATAGTTTTTAAGACTTTTAGCTAATATTATTATAGTGTTTCTCTTTTTATAAGTATAAGTAAAAGTTTATTTTAAATTATAATATTAAAGTTTTTTATAATTTTATTTACTTAATATTACTTTATAAGTAATATTTTTATTATAATTTCTTATTATATAGCCTAGTAGTTAATTTTATAGCTATTAAATTCTTTTACTTTATTAAGATAAATAGTTTAATAATAATATCTTTATAGTTTTTTATTTTTTAAAAATTAAATAAAAAACTATATAAACTCTTAAGCGCTTTACTAGTTCTTAATAGCCTTACTCTTATTAAATTTACTATAACTATTAATAAAAGTAATTTAGTATTAAACTAGTAATATAAGATAAACTATAAATATTAATATAAACTATATTTATAATATATTTTTTTTCTTAATTATTTCTAATATAGCTTTTTTTTTTAAAGTAAGGTTTATATAAGTAATATTTTTATATTATATTTATTTTTTATATTATATTTTTTAACTTAATAAGGTTATTATTACTAAAGTAATTTATTTAATTATACTAAAGTTAAAGCCTTAGATTTATAATATATAATATAAAGGCTTATATAAAAAAAGTATTAATTTAAAAGATAAATAGCTTTTTAAAGTACTTTATTATAATTTTAATCTTTTTTTTTAATTATCTAGCTTTTATAAGCTATATATATTTCCCTTTTTAAATTAAAAAGCTAGATTATTAAAATAAGTCCTCCTATTTAAACTATAGTAAATCTCTATTTAAACTGTAGTAGTCTATGCCCTTATAAAAATTCATATGCCTATACCTGCAATCCCAGGCCTACACACCTATTTACAGTATAAACTTATAGCACACCTTATAGCCCACATAATAACACTATAACTTTATTAATTATAGCCGTTTTTCGCCCTTACCCTTTACAGCTTTTAATGCTATAATTATTAGCATTACAGTAGATCCCTCTTATCTAGCCTGATTATAATTATATATATATAAGAAATAAAAAAAACGCTATTATTAAATTAGCCTGCCTTAATTACTAATAGTTATATCTTACGCCCTCTACTTTATAATATCTAATTAATAGTACTAACTGCTATATGCCATACTGTATTCTAGTAAGGTGTATAAATAATTATATATTAAGGGGTTAGCCTAGTTATTAGCATAGACCACTATAGTTTAAATAGGAATTCTCTACAGTTTAAATAGAAGGACTTATTAAAATTAAGTTTAGCTTAAGAGTAAGTATATATAAAATATTTATAATAATTATTAATATATTCTAGTTTATATAGTATTAAACTATATTACTTATGCCTTTTATTATAATCTTAAAGTCTTTAATACTATTAAGTATACTATTATATAAATAAAAGGTTCTTAAAGTAAATTCCTGTTTATAATATATAGTATACTATTTATAATTAAAGTTTAATACTTATATAGCCTTAAGGCTATACTTAAATATTTAAAAGAATATATAGTAGTTATTATTATTAAATTTAATTACTTTAGTTATTTTAAATATAAAAAAGATAAAGTTTTTTTATTAAGAGTAATAGCTTAATTATTTTAAGGTTATAGTATTAAGTTTATTTTTATTTTTTATTATCTTAATATCTTTTCTTTTTTAAGTATAACTTTTAATATATATTCTTTATATAATATATTTTATTATAATAAGTATAATATAAAACTTTTATTATTATTAACTCTTTTTTATTTATTAATACTATATATTTTTATATTAATAAGACTTATATATTTATTATACTGCCTTTTTACTTAACTTTTTTAACCTTAATATTATAAATAATACTATTTAATATTAAGAATATCTTAAAGTTATAATTTAAAAGTTTATATATTAAACTAAATACTAATTACTTAGTTTATTAATAAATTTTAATATTAAGTAGCTATTTAAAAGTTTATATTAACTTTTAGTTTATAAGAACTTTTTTTAAATAGTTTTAATTTTTTAAATAAAGTTTTATATTTAATTTAAAAAAGGGAAATTATATTTTCTTTATTCTTTATAAGCTACTTAAAAAGCATTAAGGCTAGACTTTTAAAATTTATCTCTTACTTATTAAAAAACCTTTTAAATAAGAGTCCTCTTATTTAAATAGATAAAAATTACTATTTAAATAAATAACCTTATATTTTTAATATATATATACTTATAATACTAGCTAGCTATATTTAACTATAATACTAATCCCTAGCGCCTTTAGTAACTAAACTGCAGTAGCTATTATAAGCGCAGAACTTATTAAAAACGCTTATAAAAATGCAATCTAAAGCTATAAGTAGTATACTAATAAAAGTATTTAAAAGAACTAGTATAAGAAGCTATCTTTTAGCTACTATTATATATGCTTTTTTTAATAATTTAATATACTAGTGTATAATACTATAATTAGCTATAGGTATATAGTAAGATTTCCCTTAAAGGTAACTCTAGTTAAAAAATATAAGGTTATTTATTTAAATAGTAATTTTTATCTATTTAAATAAGAGGACTCTTAAATAATCTTTTTATTATTTATTATCTTATTTAGTAAAATAAATAATATTATTTTTAAAATCTTAATATATTATTTTTATTTATTTTTTTAAAGTATTTAGCTAATTTATTAAAATCTTATTTTTAATATTATATATACTTAGTAAGTCTTTTATACTTATAAGATTAATAATAAGCTTTAGCTATTATTTTTAAGTAAGATAGTCTTTTTACTTTTTTAAAATTAAAAAAGATTTAAGACTAAATATATTAATTAAGATTAACTTAATTTCTAGCTTAATTATACTTCTAGCTATAATATTATCTCTTAAATTATTATATTATTAAGCTATATTATAAATTAGTCTTAGTCTTTAATTAAAAGGTATATAAACTTTATATTTAAAGATATTAATATTACTTAATAATATAAAAATAGTAAAAATCCTCTTATTCTTAAAGTCTTTATTTATTTAACTAGAAGTTTATTACTTAAATATATCTAGAGTATTATTTATAATATTTTTAATTTTATTTTTTTAGTTTTTTAAACCTTCTTAGCCTTTTAAAAGTTATAAAAAAGACTAGTATATTATTAAGCTAATAATTAAATTATTTAAGAATAGTAATTTTCTTTATTTTAATTAATAAAAGATTTTTATTTTATTTAAGTTAGTTATTAAGTGTTTATTTAATATAACTATTATATAATAATTTTTACTTAAGACTTATAAAAGTAATAAGATTAATAATAAGTAAAAGTAAAATATAAATACTTAAGAATATTAAGTAAAAGCTAGGCTTATAACTTATTAAAAAGTATATTAATTATCTTACTTATTATTCTTTAGTAGAATAAAACTATAGTTTTTACTTATATTTATAGCTAGATTAACCCCTGCTTACTTATATATTAATACTTTTTATATTAATACCCTCTTTTTTTTAATATATAATTTAGTAAAAAAGCTAGGCTTATAACTTATTAAAATTTATATTTATTAACCTTAATTCCTTTTATTTAAATAGTAGCTTATAGCTTTTACTAAGGGGGTTTAGAAGTTAATTACTTTTTATATTAGTATAGCTAGATATAAGGGGCCTGTTAATTAAGAAAATAAAATATTAATTTAAAAAAAAAATTTAGATTATAATAGTATATATATATAACTAAAAATACTTATATTTTCTTATATAAATTATATATTTTAATTTAATAACCTTAATAATTATATTTTTACTTACTGCTATTAAAATAATTATAATACTAAGCTTATTAACTTTATAATAATAAGATATAGCTTAATAATACTATAACTTTACTAGGCTATAATAAATTTAAAATTACTTTAATCTTATTTAAATTTTTATAATATTATCTCTTAAGGCCTAGCTATTAGCTATATAAAAATAAATTAATTTAAAAATAAATTTATTATTATTCTAGCACTTTAATATTAAGAACTTTAAAAAATAAACTATTATTATAGCTAAGTTATTTTAAAATAGTTATTATATAAGTATAACTAAAGCTTTTAATAAGCTTTAAGTTTTATATAAAAGACTATAAAGTAAAGTTTATAAAGCCTATTTATAATCTTTTAATAGCAGTAACTAATTCTTATTTTTACTAAAAGAAATATATAAAATCTTTTATTAATTTTTTTATAAAATTATATAAAGTTATTATATTTATCTTTATTATCTTTAATACTATAGCTTTACTTTATTAAGTGCTAAAGGTAAAATAAAATAAGTATTATAAAAATAAGCAAGCTGCTTTATATAGTGTTATAAAAAGGAATTTTATAAATAGAAGTTTACTAAAGGGGTCTTAAAATTAACTACTTCTTAGTCTAATATAGCTAAATATAAAGAGTATATTAATTAAGAAATATTATTATTAATTTAAAAGGAATTTAATACTTATTTTATAATAATAGTTATATATAAGTAAAAGTATCTTTTTTTTAATATATAACTTATTTAATAAGATAACTACTTTATATTAAAAAGCTACCTTTTTATAATATATTTTAATATATAACCTTAAGTACTTTTTCCTTTTTAACTTAATAATAATTTTTTCTAGTTAATATATCTCTTATATTTAGCTATACTAAATTAAAAAGTAGTTAATTTTAAGACCTTTTTAATATATTATAAAATATAAAAAGAAAGGTAGTTAAAAATTAAGGTAATATAAAGGCCTTTTACTTAATATTATATTATTTATTTTTATAAAAAAAGATTAAGAAATAGTATATATAGAATTTTAATAAGTCTAGCTTTATAATAAGATATCTTTTAAAAAGT
Source organism: Trichoderma citrinoviride (assembly GCF_003025115.1). Lineage (NCBI taxonomy): Eukaryota > Fungi > Ascomycota > Sordariomycetes > Hypocreales > Hypocreaceae > Trichoderma > Trichoderma citrinoviride. Next base: position 38,978 of record NW_020194736.1, read on the forward strand.
ATTATTATTTAAGCTATATTAAATTACTATTTAGGCTATAATTTTACTATACTATACTTAATTAAGCTAAGTTTTAACCTTTTAGCCTGCTTTATTAAAAAATAGTATATAATTATAATATAAAGAATAATATATAATAAGCTTATAATAGTATTATTTTTAAAAATAAAGCTATTATAAATTTACTTATTTAGTTATATAACTAAAATAACCTTCTTAATAGCTTAGCTATTATTATTATTATTATTATAGCTGCCTTTACTGCCTTTACTACCTTTACTGCCTTTACTGCCTTTATTACCTTAGCTATAGCTATAGCTACTTTATCCTTTTTAAAATCCTCTTTTTATTATATTTACTGCTATTTATAATTATTTTATAAATTATAAAGCGCTTTAACTAATAGCTTTAACCTTTATTATATTATAAATATATTTAATACTTACCTTAAGCTTATTATTACTTTATTAGCTTAAAATTAATAAAAAAGGCAGTAGTATATATTATAATTATATAAGTAATAGCTATATTAATACTATTATTATATTTAGCTATATAATAAAACTACCTTTTAATATTAATTATAATAATATATTTATAAGCGCTTTATAATTTTAAAAAAGCTATAGCCTTTTTTATTAATTTTTAATATAATTAAAATCTTAAATATATAAAAATAGCTTATTTAAATTTTAAAATATTAAGTTAATAGCTTTTATATAAATAAATAATAAAAAGATATATTAATAGCTTATTTAATTAATAGTAAAGTAAATAATATCCTTAATTAATAGCTTACTAATTATAATAATACTTTTTTTAATATAATAAGTATAAAGAGAAGTATATTATTATATAAATATATAAGCTAACTTTAAATATAATAATAATACTTGCTTTTTTTAAATATTAGCCTTAGTATAATAATATTCTTATATAAGGAGATTAATAATAATATAATAAACTTATATAAGTTATAACCTTAGCTATATTTAGCTAATATAAGTTTAATAAAGCTTTATTTTTTATTATATTATTATTTATCTATAATTTTCTTTTATTAAGGTTTAAATAATAGCTTTATAAAAATAAAGTAAATTAGTTATATTAATTAAAAGTATACTTTTTATATTTTTATAAGCAGTCTTTATTAAACTTTTAGTTTTTTAATTAAGATTTTTATATTATTTAATTTAATAATATAAAACTTAATTTACTTAAAAAAATACTTTTTAAAAAGATAGTTAATAATTACTAGCTAATATTTATTAAAAAGGTTTATTAAGGCTTTTTAAGCCTTTTTATAATTATTTTTAATTTTTATATATAAAATAGTATTTTAAGCTTACTTTATATTAATTTTATTATATTTAAAAAGTAATAATAATATATTAAAATAAATTAATATCTTTTTTTAAAAATCCTTTTTTTATATAGCCTTATTAATAATAATCTTATTAATAATAAAATTAGTAATAATAAGACTTATAATAAGCTAGATAATAATATTAAGCTAAAAGATAATATTAAGCTAAGTAGTAATAATAATATTAAGTTAAGTAGTAGTATTATTATTATTCTTTTAATATAAGGCTATTTTAGTATAAATATTTATATTAATATAAAAGATATATAGCTACTATTATATATTTAAAAAAATATATTTTAATATATTTTTTAATATTCTTTCTTTATTAATAATAATAATATAAAGTATTAAAATATAAAGCTATTATTAAAAGCTATTTAGCTAGTTATAAAGCTAGTTATAAGCTTATTACTTTTTATTAATAATAAGGCTAAAAGTAAAATTTATTATAAACTTCTAGTTTATAATACTAATTACTTAAAAAAGATATATTTAAAAGCAGTTTATTTTATAAGTATTATTAAGCTTAAGAACTTTTAAAAATTACTTTTATATTAGCTTATATTAAGGATATATTTAAAAAACTATTATAACTTTTTAATTCTTATTATAAATAATAATATAATAAAAGCCCTTATATTAAAGAATATTAATTTACTATTATATTATTATAAGGCCCTTTAGCTTTAATTATTATATAGCTTAATAATTATTATAAAAGTTTTTAAAAAGAAAATATAATAATATTAAGTTTTATATTTTAATAATCTCTTTTATTTTATAAATACTAAAGGCTTTATATTATAAAAGTGTTCTTTTAGCTTTTTATTATATTAATATATAATAATAATAAACTATATAAATAAATAAATTAAAAAATATATTATAATTATATTAACTTTTAATTATTTAAAAGGTTTATATTTAGTTTATTTTTATTATTATTATTATTATAATCTTAAATTAATTATTATACTTTTAAATAGCTATTTTCTTTTTAAAATTAATACTAGTTAAAGGTTAAGTAATACTTTAGTTATAAAGAAAAATATAATATATTAAAATCTTAATATTATTAACTTTATAATAATTTTTAAGTAGCTTTTTAACTAAAGTAATACTATTATTATAATAAAAAGTTTATAAAAAGCTAAAAAGCTTATTAAAAGTATTAAAATATAAGCCTTAATAAACTCCTAGGTTTAAACCTTTTTATTTTTAATAAATTATAAGCCTAGATAGCCTAATAGCTAGGACTATTAGCTAAAGTATAAAAATACTTTAATTAAAAGGTTATATATTTAAATTATCTTTAATACTATTACTTTATATAAATTTTATAATTTAAAAGTATAAAAAAGCTTAAGAGTCTTTACTATACTATATAAAAAGCCTAAGATTATAAAGCTTATTAAGCTAGTAAAAGTATTAAAATATAAGCCTTAATAAACTCTTAAGTTTAAACCTTTTTATTTTTAATAAAAAGAGTTAAACTCTCTTTTTAATAATAGTAATAGTAAAATTAGTCTTATAATAAGCTTTTTATAATTATTATTAATAAGATTAAGAGTATTACTAATAGTATTAATAGTAATATTAATAATAGTAATAGTATTAATAGTAGTATTAGTAGTATTAGTAGTAGTATTAATAATAGTAATAGTAATAATAATAATAGTAGTAATAGTAATAATAATAATAGTAGTAATAGTAATAATAATAATAGTAGTAATAGTAATAATAGCTTTAAAGTAATTCTTTTTATTAGCTATTATTATAAATTTTATTCTTAGCTACTTTAATATTTTTAATATCTTAAAGGCCTATATTATAATTCTTAATATATTATAATTATATACTATGTTTTAATAAAGTAGGCTAAGATATAAAAAAACTTAGCTTAATAAGGCATAGTATAGTAAAATTATAACTTAAGTAGTAATTTAATATAGCCTAAATAATAATACTCTTTTTAAAAAGTATAAACTTATAAACTTCCTAGCTTATTAAAAAGCTAGTCTTAACTAATATATATAATAAGCTTTCGTTAACTATTATAAAAGTAATCTCTATTACTAGTATTTTAATTTTATTATTTCTTATCTTTTTAAATATTAATATTTTAATATATTAGATTTTTAATACCTTAAATAATAATATTATTATTATTATAAGTAAAAAAGGATATATAATTAATATCCTTATCTTAAAGTAGCTTTATTATTTTAAAATAGATATAAAACTATTAAATCTTAAAAATAACTACCTTTTTTTTATAAATAGCTATAAAAATTATTAAATAATTAAATTTATATTATTTATAACTAAATATAATATTATACTTTTCCTTTTATTATTATATTTTATATATTATTTTTAACCTTTTAATATATATATTTTAGTTTTATAAGACTTAATATTAAGAAATCTTATATAAAAAAAGTATTAATAATATTATAAACTTTAAAAACTTTAATTTCTTTTATTACTTTTAGAAAATATATAATTAAATATTTAAAAGATATATAATTAAGTTAGCTTAAGAGAAATATAGTTATTTTCCTTTTAAGCTAGCTATAGTCTTAAATAATAATAATAATAATAATAATAATAATAATAATAATAATAATAATAATAATAATAATAAGCTTATTATTTTAAAAGCTACTTTTACTATTATTTTAATATTAAAAAATATAACTAGATTTAATTAAAATATAAGTATAATATTAAAGCTATATATATAAAAGGTTTAGTAATTTTATTATTATATTTAATATTATATTAAGACCTTTATTATCTTTAATATATTACTTATATCTTTAGTCTTTTATATATTTAAGAAAGTTAAAAAAACTATATATACTT